>NW_022103942.1:9019613-9041850 GCF_000313985.2 Echinops telfairi
ATGTATGGATTGTGATGAGAATTGTACGAGCCCCCAATAAAATAATTTATATTAAAAAAAGATTTGTAGGAGTCCCCCAAGAAAATGATTAATAATAAAAAAGAATCCTTTACAACTGAATTATATGAGGGGGTACCCCAAAACAACCAGATTTCACTGGGTTGAGAGGAGCTTTTGTATTATGCATTTTTCCTGCTAGGTGAGCATCCAGCAACTCACTCTGAGTTAGTGCACTCAGTGATGTCACTTAAGAAGGATCTCTCTGGTCACAGTGAATTTTTTGTAAAAGCAGTTTCACTCAAACCTCATTTTTTGTTTAGCAGAATTAAGAGAACAGCATGTGGCTGTGAAATGTTGTTTCCTGCTCAGGAAAAATGCTGCAGAAACTGTAATGTTGTGATGTTGGACAAAGCATACAAGGGCAGCGCTAAAGAAAAAAACTCAAGTGTATGAGTGGTTTTCTCGATTGAAAAAGGTGAAATGATTGTGACAGGCCTTGTTCTGGATGTCTGTGAATTTCTCGAATGGATGAAAATGCTAACTCATAGTGCATTTGGAGTTCATTCCACCAAGCCAGACTGTTAATCAAGCTTTCCATTTAGAGGTTCCGAAAAGATTGTAGAACAGTTTGTGACAAAAAAAAAAGGTCACAATTTGTGGCAGACAGGGGACCAGTTTTGCCACCACAATGCACTTGATCATGCAGCCACCACATTGTGCTAGTTTTTGGGGAAAAATAGCATGCCTCGCTTGCCACACACACCTTACCCACCTGACCTCGCTCTGTGCAACTTCCTTTTCTTTCCGCGAGTGAAGAGAGACACAAAAAAAAAAGTGATTTGATGACAGAAGAGGTGAAGAAAAAACATGGGCGGTGCTGTCAGCTATCCAAACAGATGAGTTTGAAAAGATGTTTCCAAGAATGGAATCACAGATTTGAAAAATGTATTGGGTATAATGGAGAATACTTTAAAGGTGATAAGGTTGTTTTGCTAGATAGAAAGATAGATAGATGATAGATAGATAGATAGATAGATAGATAGATAGATAGATAGATAGATAGATAGATTTGTGGGGGGGGGAATTCCAGGGTTTTTTTGTACCCCCTTGCATAATCTATTAACATCTTTATCCACCATTTCTTACCTTGATCCATGTTGACAAAAAAAGAAATAAGCCCAATTGTCATGATTCCAGCAAGTTATTTGTTGAAAGTTACAAGATTTTACCTAGAAGTGCTGGAATAAATAATGCACTATTCTGCCACTGACTACATTATGTCAGTAGATTCCTACAAGGGAAAAAGAAGTAATGTCTAAGAAAATCAATGATATGAAGGGTAGTATTTATTTTGTTGAACAAGTTAAAAAGAGAAATGGGACCTCACTTGAGCGTGGGGTGTTCTGAAAGATTTCATGTAACTATTTTGATTTTGTTATTTGAATAATTAACTTATTTTAAAATATTTAATAGAAAATGACTATATTAAGAGATATATTGTTTATCATTATAGATTTTATTCAAATGAGTTTAAATTTGAGGCAAAAAGTGAAGACTATAAATTCAATATGAAAAATTTAGTGAAGTTTTATAGTATCAAATATGGATTATGCAGTATTAAACATTACAAATGTGATTCCTTAACAAGTTATGTTTATTAAAAAGAAGATTTTATCCGTGTTTGTAGTAGATAAATGGCATGTAAAAATCCTGGCAAAGTTACCCTATTGACAACATGAAATTTTTCCACCCAGCTGGTCATTAGGTATCTCCAACTGCCAATGTCTTTTATAATCTGTTTTAATAGTAACAAATAATTAGCTTTATATAGATCAGAGAAACCAGAGGATAATATCCAACCCAAACATCAAAATTCCAAGGACGTGAACTCAAAGAGACATATGTCCCCACCATTCTTCATGGCAATCATTAGTTCTGAAAGCAGGTGATTTATGGAAGGTTCTTTGAATCATGACATGAAAATATTATGTCAAAATATCTACTGGAATTATGGAAAAATACTTGGCTATTCAAGATATGATATAAATAACAATATGTCATTAATGCATATTGTTGTTCTTTATATAGAGTGTTCAGTAATCATTTGAATATAATTTGCCAAATAATCAGAAAATAATGGTTTCAATATTAGGAACAATTTCTCAAGATTGAATTATATGGGTCCAAAACAATTTATACATAAAATAAAATATTCTATGATATATTGTCTGATTAATCTAATATAAATCTTGCACCCTGAGTTATGTAATATAGCATACTAAATTATGTATGTGTTTCAATTATATACATGGATGCATTCAGATTATTTAATACAAAAATTATGTTTCTTTTAAAGTGAAGAGGAGTGTGATGCATAAATACAATTTGAGACATACTTTTTACTCTTGAGGTATTTCATGCAGAATGTTAAGGTATCAATATCTAACGTCTTTAAGTCTCCTTTAAGGAGAATCTACTTATTCTTGAGTAAGTCCACAACACGAGGACAAGATTTCCGCCTTCGTCGGATGTAACCTTAGAGAGTATCTAGTAGGTAGAATTGCCAGATGCTCCCCAAACTCTGTTTATGTGTTAGCATTTGTAAGCATTCTAAGAGAAACTGTAGTCTAAGCAGCAATCTGATGGTAAAATTGCACATAAGACAGGGGAGCAATTAGGATATAACTTTTCAGTCATAGAGAAAGAAATAATCTCACCATAAATGTCATTCCTAAGAGCTTCAGTTGCTTTGCAACAGATTAGGTTGAGGAGGAACAATATTTAAATATTTTTGTTATATGAAATATGGAATCTGTTTGGCTTAAAATTTACCCATTGGAAACTTGTTTGGCAGAACAAGTCCAAGGTGCCAACTATGAATCTCAGCTTATGTCAGAGATCATGATGGCCACTCTCTTGAGACTTGTGAGTTTACCATCTAGTGATAATACTAGGGTTGGCTTTATTATAGTTGATAATAACATATTAAGCAAACCTCAGAATCTATTGACAGTAAGAAAGACACCACAGTGTGCAATTTACATGTTAGTGTCCTAAGTGAAAAATTAAAACTAACAAATCTGAACTAAATGTCAGATGAGATTCCTTTATTCCTTTTGAGGTTTTCATAAGCTAATTCTCTATACCCAGAGCGCTAACAAGAAATTTCTCACTAGAGTTTCTCATTCTCCTTTGATTTGTTTGTGTCTACAGTTGTTTGTGTTTTTTTTCTTTTGTCATAAAATCATACTGATTTACTGGCTTGAGAGTCTTACATGTTTGTTGACAAAGTAAATTTCTTATAAATCAAATATTCTAGCTGCTGTTAAGTACTAGATTGGACCAACTGAGGATCTAAAGTACAATTGGCCCTTAAATTTCACAAGGTAATGGGCATCAATATCTCACAGAGGTGAAGATCCATGAGTAGTTTACAGCTGACCTTGAATAGAAAAGAGTTGGTTTGAACTGCATGGGCCCATTTACAGGCAGATAACATGGCATTTTAAGCAGATATTTGCAACACTTGTGTTCACTGCAATAGTAATGGTGTGAGGGAAGGGTGGGAACTCATATATAAGTTATCCATGAAATCCAAACCCTTGCTGTTCAAGGGTCAGTTGTATAAGCATTTTCATTCACATATATTATCTACAAGCTTCTCATTAGATACTGGACTGATTGTGACTTTAGAAAGCAAGCAAGGGAAAAGGCAGAAATGAGATATTATATCTATAACCCCATCTAGTAATTGGAAAATTAGAGACCCAGAAAAAGTAGGTGATTTTTTAAGTTCACGCAACTGGTTACACTTATCAGGAAAACACTGGTCCTATAGTCTAGTTGTTTCCGTAATGTTATTCATCTTGTAATACAGGAATTCTCAGAATTATAGAGTATAGTCTATATAGGTCTATATGTTTTTGAATGTTTCAGTGACCCTGCCATGGCATGTGCTGTCAAATGGACAATTCAATTAATATGAATGATTAGATGAATGTTCTCTTATTTCCTTAAGGATATCTACTAAAGCTACTTTATATCACCTAATGTTCTTTATTTGGCTTTAGTTCTGTATCCCCAGTGAGTCTCATATATCCATGGTTTGTGTAACTCCCATCAAAACAAAAATTAAATTATCTGCCCTACAGTCACCAACTCATAGAGACCCCATAGGACAAAATAGAACAGCCCCTGTGAGTTTCCAAGGCTGTAAATCTTTATAGGAGCATAAATCCCCATCTTTCTTATGTGTGTATCTGTGGTGGTTTTGGGGGTGGGGTGGGGTGTTTCAAACTACTGCCCTCTCAGCATCACAATGTATAACCATTACACCACCAGAACTCCCACTCAGCCACATGCAAATATGCTGTAGAGTATGAGTTAGCTAGGAAATTAGTCAGTTTTGCCATTCTTCTAGGTATAAAAAAGCCATCTCAGAAGTACAAACAGAGGAAATTCCACAATCATTAATAAAGACAAGCCACCAGTAGCACTTTGAGACATCCTATTTTTAAGTGTTGGATACGCACAGAAGCGACATCATGCTGAGATTTTTTTTTTTTTTTTTTTTAGGTTTACATGAAGAGCTGTTAATTTTTTTTTTTTTGTTTTTTTTTTTAACATTTTATTAGGGGCTCATACAACTGTTATCCCAATCCATACACACATCAATTGTGTAAAGCGCATTTGTACATCGTTTCTCAAAACATTTTCTCTCCATTTAAACCCCCGACATTAGGTCCTCATTTTTCCCCTCCCTCCCCGCTCCCCCCTCCCGCATGAGCCCTTGATAGTTTATAAATGGGTATTTTGTCATATCTTGCCCTGTCCGACTTCTCCCTTCATCCACTTTTCGGTTGTCTGTCCCCCAGGGAGGAGGTCACACACAGTTCCATGTAATTGGTTCCCTCCCTCCTACCCATTCTCCCTTCATGCTGAGATTTTAAGACAGAATAGTGAAGCAAGGCTGAGACCAAAAGGCATAGAAGAAGGGTGTTGCAAACATGAGTCATAACAACGGGCTTCCTGGTCTATGGAACTAGGCAGAGACTAAAGTATGACATGGCTGAAAACTGAGGACCAGAGAGAGATTTAGCTACTGACTGAGGAGATGTGCTTCTTTTGAAAAAGACTGTGTCTTTAATGTGTTTTTTTTAACCTTTACGTTTGGTAATATTAAATTCTCTAATAATCCCCCATAATCATGAATACTCTCTGGGAGTTCTGTGTAGCCATTACCGTGTATTTCTGCACCCGATTGAGAAGTAGTATGCTGTGGAAGGAAGGGTCAGTGTCAGACAGGGTAAAGGGAGGTTGAAATGTGAAGGCAATGACTATGAAGGACTAAACCAAGTGTCAAGTTCATAGGGTGCCCCCCCAAAAAAAATCACTGTCATCAAATTGATTCTGATGGATAGTAACCCTGAGGGTTTCTGAAGCTGTGAATCTCTACAAGAACAGAAAGACTCATCTTTCTCCTGCAGAGTGACTGGTGGGTTTGAACTGTGGTTAGAGGCCCAATGCATAACTCACTACCCCACCAATGGTCCTGCATAATGTGTTGTCAGTATATAAATAGGAGCTGTTGTTTCTACCACTGAAGCTGCTGTAAGTATTATTGTTAATGATTAAAGGTCATTAGAAATATCTCTGAAGCAAACTGGGAAGGAGAACAGGATAGGTCAAGAAGGAAAGAGTGATAGAACTCTTCTGTGTGTAGTCTAAATAGAAGAGAATAATGGTTTACTAGCTAATTTCTTGAACTTTCACATAAAATTCTGAACAAAGTAAAAATTCTTTTTTAGTTTTCACTTACCTTTGCAACGCTTTTGAAAAATCAAGTTATTAAATTGTATTATGAGTATATTTAAAATAGCATTCTTTCTTAACGTATTATCATTTCGCCATAAGAACCAAAGCATGATCTTGAAAGCATTTTTTTCATGTAAAGTTTATGGCACACGCTTAAGAGAAATTTAATTAATGAGTGATACTTCATTTATGCTTATATCATCAAAATTAATTTTAAGGAAACCTTTTGAAATTCAAAGGTTTTAGAAATTGCATTATGATTATACAGTATTCCCTATGAAAAACACAGGGTGTTATGTTTCCTAATAAGTGTATTAAACATTATAGATTTCGTTAGAAACTTTATACATATATGTTGGGTGGGGGACCTATGGGGTAATGAGTGTGTTTTTAACATTGTAGAATGAGGATATCCACTCATATAAATAACCCAAAGACCATCAACTTCACTGTTTAGACACACATGTGCCACAGAACCTCTAAAACAAATATATTTTTTTAAATCAGATATAGAGGGATAACCTGGGAACCCTGAATGTCTGTGGAAAAGGAAGATAAGTGAACTAAATTCTTACAGAGGAAATAAAGGGCACAATCCACACAGAGAGATCAAACAGACCAGCGAATTCTTCACTGGCCACTCAATGAGAAAAACAGCATTATTCACAGTGCATGGCATTATCTAGGACCTAACAATGAGAAAGAGGGCACCCTGGTTTTGCTCCCACACTTGGTCACAGCCCTCCATGTTCCCAAGGTTGTGAGTATTGTTTGAAAGTGGGGTAACAGGGTAGGACTGCTGCACCTCATGGTATGCTAATGAATGGAGGGCGGTTCCATTCCAGCTTCCCTATGGTTCCCAGGTGCCCATGGTAGACAGAAATCAAGATTATTAATTCTAAGATATTAGCTATAGATAATACTTTGAAGTATAACAGTAATAGAATTGAAATAATCAAAATAATGATTAGCACTCTTAAAGATAAATCTCTCAATAATTATGAGAAGAACTATTCATTAAAAAAACAAAAACAACTGAAGAAAGTCTTAGAATTAGGTGGGACACTATCGAGAGGATTACTATATGTGTGATAGAAATTAAAGAGCAGGAAGAAACAAAGAAACAAAACACATGAAGAAAATAGTCCAAGAGCTAATGAAAGAAAACTTCCTTAACATCACAAAAGAGGAGAAAATAACCATTCAAAAAGCTGAAAGAACTCTAAGTTGGATATATTTTAAAAGAAAATCATAACAAAACCAAATGTTCTAGGCTGTTTCTTAAGGTGGGGTGGTGGTGGTGAATGATGTCAGAGGGCAGCCTATTAAATGGACTGAGGTAGTGTAGCCAACCTCCATGGTTTCAGTGGAAAAATCAGAGCTCTATCTTATTGGTTCCCCTTTCTAAATTTTCATTTTTCTTGAGCTACTCTCAATTCTTTCCTTACCTCTGAGGTAGTGTAGGATGGTCTAAATCAGTGGTTCTCAACCTTCCTAATGTTGTGACCCTTTAATATAGTTCCTCATGTTGTGGTTACCCTCCTCCACTAACCATAAAATTATTTTCATTGCTCCTTCATAACTGTAATTTTGCTACTGTTATGAATCAGATGAGCCCTATGAATAGGTCGTTCTACCCCCAAAGGGGTTGGGATCCATCCTGTTCAAGATGGCCAACTGGCCACAAGGACAGTAATTCCTCTCCAAGGACCATGAGGAAGACATGAGGAAAGAGAGATTGGGCTGTAAGCATTCATGGAGAACAATTGATAAGTGACCCAAGCCCCTTGAAGGTCAGCGATGGGGGGCATGGCAGAGGGTAAAGGGAAAGGGGATATGCCTAGCCCTTCTCCCTGTTGGACCAAGCCACTGATCTACTGGCAGACGTGAGAGGCTGCTTAACTTCCCAGTTGATGTACACTCTATGCACTTGGTCTCCATACTGCCTACTTTTCCTACACATCCCTTTGCTAGTGCACACCTGTTGGCTGGCGAGTACTACAGCTGGTGAGTGCCCGTTATCTGACAAGTGCCCTTAGTTCATGAGCCAGGACCCCTCTGATAACACGTGGGTCATATACACTGAGTTCAGACAGCTTGAGGAAGAGCCCCAAATCCCAACTGAAGTGACAGCTGACCAGAAAGCTTGTGCTATTTCTCCCTGCAAGCCATCCAGAGAAATGACCTTTCCTCTGGGAAGGTACCAGGCATGATCCCCTCTATGTATCCAACCATGGAGACTGCCATCAATTGAGCAGCATAAACTCCGTCCCCTCTGACCCGGGCCACTTAAGCTGTATTCCTTTAGACCGCCAGCTACAATTAGTCTCATTCTGTCTCCCAAACTGCAGGAACTCCAGTCTCTTAGCTCCAGAAGTTTTCTATCAAAACTTTCTTGCCTCTAGCTCAACCTAGCCAGACCAGTACAAACACCCAAAAGAGGAGAGTCACTCGGTCCTAGGAATGACTTACAATTGCTCAAAAGATCTCTGCTCTGCATGTTATTGAACACACAACTCTTGACCCACAACTCTTTCTGTTTTCTTTTTCCTCCCCTTCTTTAAACAAAAATCTTGTAGTATTTTGATAATCTCTTTACAATCAGTATGATTCTCCTTTCGTGCATTTTAATAAAAATATGATTCTAAATTTCTGCAAGTCTTATGTCAGAAATAACCTAATCTCTCTAAAACACCTTATTAAGACTACCTCAGGTAATTCAGAGCAATACTCCATTCCTGGAACTTCTGTGCCTCACCCCCTCACCCCTGAGCCACCCAAACAACAACAGTCACATACAAGGGTGCAGAAATGATAAGAAGCTTGGCTTTTTCAAGATAAACCATACATGCAAGAAGACAATGAAGCATCATATATAAGGTCTTAAAGGAAAAATCTGTCAGTCAAAAATCATGAATACAACAAAATTAACACCCAAATATGAGGGTGAAATAAAAATATCCCAAAACACGGAGAAATTAATGGAATTTTCAAACACAAGACCACCATTACAAAAAAGAAAAACTAAGTGGAATTCTATGGCCAAAAATCAGGAACAGCAGAACACAAACCTAAGACCAACATACAAGACAATTTCTAACAAAACCCAACACAATCAAATCAGTATCCAAAACAAAGCAGAAATACAGAAAGAAACTAATCTCCTCTTCACCTACACATAAACACAAATATCAAAATGGCAGGAACAAACCCACACATATCAATAAGCTCACTTAACATTAATGGACTAAGTGCATGAATAAACAGACAGAGAGAAGCAGACTGGATAACAACAACAACAAAAACCATCAATATTCTGCTTAGAATGAACACATCTCAAATTCAAAGACAAAAACAGATTAAAAATGAAAAGCTGGACAAAAGGATATCAAGAAAATGACAACAAAAAGCAGGTGTGATAATATTAATCTCTGAAAATTAGGCTTTGAGGCAAAGAACATATGAAATATTAAGAATTTCCACTACATAATGATAGAAGAAACAATAGACTAAGAGGACATAACCAGGATAAACATATATATGCACGCAATGAAAGACCCTTGATATACATTAATCATATCTTCACAGAATTAAAGAGAGAAATTGACAGCTTGAAAATAATGAGACACTCCAACACACTACTCCCAAGGTAAGATAGATGATCAGAAAAGAAAGCAGAAAGACACAAAAGGGTTAAACAACACAATCAACCAACTCAAACTCTTAGATAGATACAGAACACTCCAGTCAACAATAGCATAGCATTGTTCTATGATAGCATTCTTCTATGATGCACATAAAACATTCTCAAGATTAGACCACATGTTGGGCCACATAGCAAGCCTCATGAAATAAAAAAAAAATTATAATTCATCTTCTCAGATCACAATGCAATAAAGCTAGAAATCAACATTAGAAGAACAGAAACAAAGAAACACATGAAGAATGAACAATAAACTACTTCAAAATGACTGGGTATAAGCCAAATAAGAGATGACATTTGAAAATATCTCAAAACAAATGAGAATTATAACATAACATATCAAAACCTTTGGCACAGAACAAAAACAATTACTGGGGGTCAATTTATAGCAGTCAATGACCACATGGGGAAAAAAAGGAGAGATTAAAAATCAACACTTTAACACAATACCTGCAACTGGAACACATCAACAACCTAAAGTTTGCAGCAATAAAAAGAAAGAAATCTTAGACTCATGCAGAAATAAATGAACTAAAAAACAAAACAAAACAAAAATGGGAAAAATGAAGACAAGAAGTTGGTACTTTGAAAGAATTGACAAACTGATGTCAAACTTAACAACGGAAAAGAAAGAAAAGATGTAATTAATTCGAGATTAAAAGGTGATACTATATCATATCCAAAAGAAATAAAAAGAACAATAACACACTACTATGAAAGACGTCACTCCAAAGAGTTTGATAACTTAGAATAAATTGACAAATACCAAGAAATACACAATCAACCCAAGTTAATGTAGACAGATATAGCAAATCTCAACAAACCCACAACAGCAGAAGAAATTAAAGAGATCATCAAGAAATTTCCAAACAAGAAAAACCCAGAACAACATGGCTTCAGGGCAATTCTACCAAGTATTCAGTGAAGACTTGTCACCAATACTACACAAATTGTTCCAGAATATATTAAAGGACAACAAAATATCATTCTATGAAGCAAGCATAACCCTGATACCCAAAGCAGGAAAAGACCTATAAAAACATAAAATTACAGACCCAAATACCTTTTGGACTAAGACAATATTCCCCTCAGCAATATTCTGGAAAATAGAGTCTAACAATATATCAAAAAATAATAATAAATTTTGAATGAATGAGAAAACATAACAGAAAAGAACTGAAAAAAGAGAACTGTTGTCACTATATTAACACTATTTTAAAGCAAATGTATTAATATAAATAGTTTGGAATAATAAGTATTCCATCAATAATATATACCCAAATTCTCAATCAACATACATATTTGTATAGTCTTCTGTTATACAAGGCAAAAATTGACAGAAATAAAATGAAAAATATACAAATCCTCAAAAAAAATAATAATTCGCCGTGATCAAGTGGGATTCAAACAAGGGATGCAAGGGTGTTTCAAAATTAGAAAAACAACCAATGTAACCCAAGACATAAACAAGGCAAAGAAAAAGAACTATATGATCATAAAAGGCATTTGGCAAAATACAACACCCATTTCTGATAAAAACACTCAACAACATAGGCATAGAATGAAGCTTCCTCAATATGATAAAGGCCACATATGAAAAACCAACATCCAATCTCATGTTTAAAGGAGAAAGCTGGAAGCATTTTCCCCTGAAAACAAGCACCAGACAAGGGTGCCCCTGTCCCTATTATTATTCAACACGGTGATGAAAGTCTTAGACGCATAGGACAACAAAAATAAATGAAGGGAATGTAATTGGGTGAAGAAGAAATGAAACTCTTTATAATTGCAGATGATATGATTCTACATATAGAGACTCAGAAAGACTCCCAAAAGAAGGATTGTTGGAAACAATCAAACAGTAAGACAAATAGCAGGATACAAAAATAACAATCAGCAACCAACTGGATTCCTGCATATCAGCAAATAAAGCTCTGAAAAAAGACAATAAGATAAAAAATACCACCGACAATAACCACACAAAATGTGAAATATTTAGGAATAAACATAAACAAAGGAACAAAATATTTGCACAAAGAAAACTACAGAACGCTTTTACAAGAAACCAAAAATGACTTACAAAAATGGAAGAATATCCCATGGTAATGGATAGACAGGTGTAATATTGTGGAAATGCCAATACTGTCTAAAGCAATTAATAGATACAATACAATTCTTTTTTTTTAAATCAATTTATTGGGGCTCATACAATTCATCACAATACATAGATCAATTGTATAAAACACATCTATACATTTGTTGCCCTCATTATTCCCAAAATTCGCTTGCCTCTTGGGTTCCCGGAATCAGCTCATTTTCCTTTTATTCCCCCTCCCCTTCCCTTCCTCCTCCCCTCTCCCCCATGCATCCTTGATAATTTATAAATTATTATATCTTATATTACACTGCCCGGCGTCTCCCTCCACCCACCCCTCTGCTGTCCGTCCCCCAGAGAGGAGGCCACATGTAGCTCCCTGTGATCCATTCCCCCTTTCTTCACCCCCTTTCCCTCCTGGTATCGCCACTGTCACCCCTGGTCCTGAGAGGTTCATCTGTCCTAGATTCCCTGCGTTTCCAATTCCCATCTGTACCGCTGTGCATCATCTGGTCTAACCAGGTCTGCAAGGCAACATTGGGGTCCTGGTAGTTGGGGGGAGGAAGCGTTCAAGAACCAGAGGAAGGCTGTGGGTTTCATTATTGCTATACTGTACCCTAAGTGACTCATCTCCCCACTACCCCTCTGCAAGGTATGTTCAATTGTCTAGAGATGGGCATTGGGTCTCCATCACGCGCCACCCTCATTGATGAGGATATGATTCCCCCTCCCACCTTTGGTGTTTAAAGCCTGGTCCCTTTGGCCCTTCATGATCACACATGTTGGTGTGCTGCTTCCATGTGGGCTTTGTTACTTCTGGGCTAGATGGCCGTTTGTTTACTTTCAAGCCTTTAAGTCCCCAGACGCTATAGGTCTCGATCCAAATCCCAACTTCATGTTTTAAAGAAATGGTAAAACTAATGACTAACTTCATGTGGAGAGTAAAGAGACCAGGATAAGCAAAGAACTTCTAAAAAAGAAGAACCAGGTAGGAGACCTCACACTACCTGACCTTAAACACTACTATGCAGCCACAGTAATCAAAACAACTTGATGCTTGTACAATGATAAATACATAGACCCGTAGAACAGAATAGAAAACACAGAATTAAATGTATTGATTTACAGGCAACTGATTTTTGACAAAGGACCAAAAAAATTCAAATGGGATAGGGAGAGCCTCTTCAAGAAATGGTGTTGACAAAATTGAATTTCCGTCAACAGAAGAATGAAATAAAAGCCATCTCGCTCCAATGCACAGAAACAATTTCAAGATGAAATAAAGACTTAAATGCAATCCCTAAAGCTATAAGGGTCATTAATGAGAAAACTGAGACACACTTAAGGGCCTCATTGAAGGGCATACACAGATTATCAGATGTAGTAAAGGAAGCACACACAGTAGTGGACAAAATACATTACCAGGCCCTAAAAGAAAAGACCTACTCCCACCAAAAGACTTCATCAAAAGAGCCAAATGAGAGTCCACAGATTGCAAAAACAAAACAAAACAAAAACAACTCTTTAGCAATGACACAATGGACAAGGGTCTAATTACCAAAAATCTATAGGAGTCTCCAACAGCTCCATAGAGAATAGCACATGATCCAAGCTAAAAGCAGGGCAAAAGACATGAACAGACCTTTGACCAAAAATAACCCCCCAAATGGCTAACAAACACATGAAAAAGTAGTGATGATCGCTAACCATTTGGGAGCTGCTAATAAAAACCATGATGAGATACCACCATATATGCACAATGATAACCCAGTTTAAACAAAAAATACCCCCAACAAATATTGGAGAGGATGTGGACAGATTGGAACTTTTACACATTCTTGGTTGGCTTAGAAACATATACAACTGTAGAAAGCAATGTGATGTGACCTAAAACATCTGGGAATGGAAATCCCATATGATCCACGAATACCAATCCTGCTACTGGGCATATACCCCAAGGAGGTAAGAGACAGAATACAAACAGATGTATGCTGTCCCATGTTTATTACAACACAGTTCAAAATCATATGAAGCTGGAAACAGCCCCAATACCAATCCGTAGAAGAATGGAGAAAGGAACTCTGGTACATACATACAGTGGAATACTTCCTCAAAAAAAGTAAAATAATAAAGCCAAACTCATTGCCATTTCATTGATTCAGACTCTTAGTGACCCTGTAAGAAAGGGTAGAACTGTCTCTGTGGGTTTTTGAGACTGTAACTCTACAAGAATAGAAAATCCTGTCATTCTCCCTTAGGTGGTGTTTTGATCTGTTGACCTTATGGATTGGAGCCCAATGCATAACCACTATGCCACCAGGGCTCCTCTGGAATACTATGAATCCCTAAAAAATAGTTATGAAACCACAAAACATCTTTGGATGCTTGGACCTGGAATCCATTAAATTGAGTGAAATTAGCCAATCACAAAAGATACATTGTATGAGACCAGTACTATAATAAACACCAAGACAAAGGCAAGATCCTGTTGTCAAGCTAGTTGATCTTATATTCCAGTTCCAAGAAGCAACACAGTATTCCTGCCTAGAGATCATGGCTCATACACTATAGCCTTATTTGGACATCTTTAAAACCACTCCCACAGCGGAGGCCTCTCTTCAGATAGGCCAGTTGCTCATGAATCCCAGAGAGGAAAATGACCATTAAGTTCCTACAATGCAACATGATTCTATGGTCACCTCAAATTAATGGACACTTGTACTGGAGTAATTATAGAACTTAGTGGAAACCCAGGTCAAGAAGAGGTAGTGTGGAGGACATGTCTGTCCCAGAGAAGGTAACTACGCTTCCGTTGATGGGTAAACTGAGCGGGACAGCATTCCATTGGGGGAAAAATGTTTGATATTATGTATATAGACAAAAAATGGGAGAATAAACTTGGTTCCATGTATTTTATAAGACACTTTAAAAAAAGACACTTTGGTCTAGTTTGTATTCAACCCTTGGTGACCAAGCATCTTGGCCTTTTCCAGAAGCTGGTCTCTCCTGAAAACATATCCAAAGAATGGGAGACAAAGTCTTGCCATCTTACCTTTAAGAAGCATTCTGGTTATACTTATTCCAAAAAAATATTTGGTTGTTCTTTTGATTTTCCATGATAATTTCAATGTTCTTCACTAGCACCATAATTCAAATACATAGATTATTTTTCTGTCTCTCTTTATTCCACGTCCACCTGCCACATGCTTACGAAGCAATAGAAAATATGGTTGGGTCAGGGCATACCTTAGTTCTTAAAGTAACGTCCTTACTTTTCAACACTTTAAAGAGGCCTTGTCAACCCTAATTCTGCCTTGCAAACCTGGTTAGACCAGAGGATGCACAGTGGTACAGATGGGAACTGGAGAAGCAGGGAATCTAGGACAGATGAACCCCTCAGGACCAAGGGTGACAGTGGCAATACCAGGAGGGAAGGGGGGCGTAGAAAGGGAGAATTGATCACAGGGATCTACATATAACCTCCTCTCTGGGGGATGGGCAGCAGAGGGGTGGGTGAAGGGAGACGCCTGGCAGTGTAAGATAAGATATAATAATAATTTATAAATTATTAATGGTTCATGGGGGAGGGGGAAAATGGAAAACGAGCTGATTCTGGGAACTCAAGAGGAAAGCGAATTTTCGGAATGATGAGGGCAACAAATGTATACGTGTGCTTTACACAATTGATCTATGTATTGTGATGAATTGTATGAGCCCCATTAAAATGACTAAGAAAAAAAATTATTTGGAAAAAGGGAAAAAAAAGAGGCCTTGTGCCATAGATTTACCTAAGGCAACTTGTCATTAGATCTGTTGATTGCCGCTTCTAGAGCCATTGATTGTGGATCCAAGCAAAATGAAATGTTTGTTAATTTCAACCTTTTCTCCATTTATCATAACATTACCTATTGTTTCTGTTGTGAGGATTTGGATTTTCTTTGCATTGAGTTGTAATACACACTGAAGGCTGACATTGTGGATCTCCATCAGCTAGTACTTCCCGTCCTCTGCACTTTCAGCAAGCAATGCTGTGTCGTCTTCATATTGAAAGTTGTTAATAAGTCTTCCTCAAATTGCTGAGCATACAGATTGAATAAATATGATGAGAAGAGACAACCCTGATGCACACCTTTACCAGTTTTAAAAAATGAAATATTCTCTTGTTCTTGATCCATGTACAATTTCTGCAGTACAATGAAGTATTCTGGAATTCTCATGCTTCTATTGATAGTTTGTTATGAATCACACAGTAAAATGCCTTGATATACCTATATATTCAAGTATAAGCCGACCCTAATATAAGCCAAGGCACCTAATTTTACCACAAAAAACTGCATTAAAAATGTGCTGAAAAACTTGGCTTATACTCGAGTACATACGGTCTTTAATAAAACACAAGTAAACATCTATGGTATTCTCTGCTTTGAAAGTTATCTGACATCAACAATGATATACCTTGTCCCTCATCCACTGCTGAATCCAGCCTGAACTTCTGGAAACTCCCTTTCAATGTACCAATGCAACCGTTGTTGGATGATCTTCAGAAATATTTTGCTTCCGTGTGATATTAATATTATTGTTCTATAATTTGAGCATTCTGATGAGTACAAATATGTATCTCTTCCAGTCAGTTGGCCAAGGAGTTTTCTTCCAAATTTCCAGGCATAGATCAGTGGGTGCTTCCAATGCTTCTTCAGATTGTTGAAATATTTCAATGTATATTTATTTCATTAATTCCTGGAGGCTTGTTTTTGACTAATGCATTCAATGCAATTTGATTTTTTTTTCCTTCAGCACCATTGGCTCTTGCTCCTAGGTTACCTCCTGAAATTGTAGAATATCCACTATTGCTCTTTTTTACAGTGATTCTGTGTATTTCTCCCTTCTTTCTGCAGAATTAAATATTGTGCTCTTAGAAACTTCAATACTGCAACTGAAAAAGTTGACTTATTTCTTTAGTTCATTAAGTTTAAGATATGCTTACCGTATTCTTCCTTTTTTCGTTTTCTAACTTTATATCCTTGCATATTATTTTACTTTATTTTCATAAGCTGCCCTGTGAAATTTCCAGTTCAGTTTTTTGACTTCATTATTTCTTCCATTTGCCTTAGCTACTCTACAGCAAGTTTCAGAGCACTTGCTAATGAAGATCAAGGATTGCAACCTTCAGTAAGGATGGAAACTCAATATAAAGGAGACCAAAGTCCTCACAACTGGAATCACAGTTAACATCATGGTAAATAGAATAAAAATGTTTGAAGGCTTCAAGGCTTTTATCATGATTGTATCCACAATCAATGATCAAGAGAACTGCAGTCAAAAGACCAAAAGATGCATTGCATTGGGTAAATCTGATGCACAAAACCTCTTTTGAGTGTTAAAAAGCATGGATTTTACTTTTTGAGGACTAAGGTGTGCCTCGCCTAAGCCATGTTATTTTCAATTGCCTCATGGGCATGTGGCCAAAGTGTTACTTAGCTGGAATGATGGAGAGACTTCATCTTACATACTTTGGACATATTATCAGAAGAGACCGATACCTGCGTGAGGACATCATGCTATAGAGGCAGTGAAAATAAGTAAGGTTCTCAAAGAGATGGATTAACACGGTGGCTGCAACAATGGGCTCAAGCATAGGAACCATTGTGAGGATGGTGGAGGATTAGGCAGGGTTTCCTTCTATTCTGTACAGGGTTGCTATGAGTTGCAACTGATTTGGACGACACCTAACAACTGCTATATGATGAAGAGCAAGTTTCAGAGCCTCTTCCAGCATCCGCTTTTTTCTTTTTCAAAAATCATTTTATTGGGAGTTAATACAACTCTCATATCATTCCATAGTTCAATCACATTAAGCAGTATAGTACAACCCGCCCCACCACCCACACCACTGTACATCATGCCTCCTCAGACACCCTTATTCTACTTTCTATCCCTTTAGGTTCAGCAAACCTGGGTTTCATGTACCGAAAAACAGAAAAAACATATAACACAACTTCAAGAAGGCAACCCCTAATGACATAACACATCTGAGATAAACCCTAACATGAACAACAACAACAAAAATACAGAAAATGTTGAAAGTCAGATCGGGTCCAGTGTGCATCAGAGGGAGGATCAACTGACAAATTTTAACTGTTCAAGTCAGGTTTGTCCCTTTGATCTTCAATACTCATCTCTCCAAGGCACTCTGTTTAATAATCACATTCCTCCCATCCCTCAATTATGGATAGAGGGAGATCACCAGAGGCTTATTTCCTACATAGTTCCCACAAATGTATATTGGAGTCTCTCTGTTATCCATAGCCTATGCAAACCAGATTCTCACAATTTGGGCTCTGATACTAATCCCTCCAATTTTTTATTATATGATTTACAATCCTTCAGTGACTGATAATGACGTGTGCTTCTTGCTTGTGGACTTAAGTTAACATCTCACTTAGATGGCTGTTTGTTTGGAGACAAGCCTTTAAGCCTCCTGACACTATTTTATTTGATAGCCAGACACCACCTAATTTCTTCACCACATTTTTCTTTAGCACCCATATTTTCTGTGTTCCCTTATTGAGGGCAAGTATTGAACAGGGCCATGATGTAAGAACTAATTTTCCTTAAGTTGGAGCTAGGATTTAGTGCGAACCCCAAACCCACTTCTGGATCCATGCTTTTTTGTTCGTTTGGTTTTTTTGCTTTCATTTAATCTGCCTTTGGCTCCCTTTCAAAACCTCCTCATTAATTTAGAGTAGATAGTCGTATCAATCAGCCCCCTGGAGCATGAATATCTTCCATTAATATTGTCTTTGATTAGTCCCTGGTACTAATATTTTAACGCCCTGTTTAAAGAGCTAATATAGGCTGATTCCATATTGCAGTACCTGAATTATTCACTTTTACAGAATCAATCTTTTGTGGCTATACAGTATTTACAAAAAACAATGGGAGTTAATTGTCAGGGAAAATTTGCAGTAATAGCCACTGAGAATGTCAGTCACAAGTTTTCAAGAATAATACATACTTTAATACAGCAAAAAGAGCATTAATGTAGCAAGATCAAGCTTGTCTGCCTACCAACAGTTCAACAATCTTGGTACAGCTGTCTTCTGCTTCCTCAGACACCATGAATTTTCCATCTTAATTCCTCAGTTTACAAGTGTGTCCGAGGTAGAGTCCAGTTCAACCAGTATATTTTTCAAATCTGATCTCATGATGCAGCCTCTAGAGAGTGTTGTGTGCCTTGAAGTTCCAGGATTCAATGGCCCAGCATTCCAGAGCATTCCCAGCCTGGGTCTCGAGGATGCATTCAAAAGCCTAAGTCAATGTGACCCATTCAGGCATAATACCAGGTACACTTTCCCACCCCTAAGGTGCCCGAAAGCTTTTTCAGTTATTCTTCCCCCTAACTGGAGGTGGGTCCTCCCGCCTTTCCTACCAACAATCATGCATTTGTGTTTACCCAGAGGTGTTTGCTCCCTTTCTCTTCTCATGACTTGATTTTCCCATCAATATCCCTCATCCCTCTCATAGTGTTGTCTACCTGTCCGGGAGGACCTCATCATAGCTTTGCATGGCAGCCACTCAGTAGACAACATCCCCTTCCCCTCCCTCAATCATTTGATCTGACATGAGGCACCCTCCTGCAAAGTGACCTTTAAGATACATAGCTAGAGAGGATAGTGCGTGGTATATTAACACCAGTCAGGCTCTCTACCAGGCTATCCGCCCGAGCCGCCCTGGACAGCATACTCGATTGAGCATTCACTTTGATCTTTTCTTTCTTGCTTGCTTTTTCAATCACCTTTTTCCTTCTTCACCATTGATGATCTTGATGTCCTCCCACAGCTCATCAGATTTTCTCTCATTAGTGTTCTCTGCAGCAATTCTGTTATTGAGATGTTCTTGAAGTTCAGGTAGGATAAATTCACGGTTGTATTTTGGCTCTTGTGTATATGTTTTCATTTTCTTAAGCATCAACCTGAACTTACATATGGTCTATTGCACAGTCAGCCTGGTTTGACCTGTTAATATTGAGCTTCTCCATCATCCCTTCCCATAGAAGTCAGTTTGATTCCTGTCCATTCCGGCTGGAGAAGTCCATGTGCATAGTAGCAATTGTGTTGTTGAAAAATGCATTTGCCAAGAAGTTGTTGGCCTTGAAAAATTCTATCATATGATTTTCAACTTCTTTTCTTTAACCAGATGATGTTTCCAACTATTGTTCCTTCCTTCCTCTTTGTTTCCAGCCTTTATATTCCAATCACCAATAATTATCAATGCATCCTGATTGCATGTTTGATCAAAAAGCTTCATCTTTCTTGGCAACTTTTATATATGTGCTCTGAATCATTCACTATGTCTTGATCCCATCTTCTCTAAAGAAAAGTCTCATCTCATACCCAATGGTCATGGTCACAGGAGCCCCAAGCCCTCACAGCCTAGTCTAGAAACATAAGACTGGTGGTTTATTCCTGGGACCAGAGAACTGATGAAACTTTGGAGCATATATAAAATGCAAAACTGAACTTTCTTATTTCTTTCTGGTACAGAGTAATGGCATAAGAGTGAAAATTATAAGGGAGAAAAAATAGGCATGCTGTTATTTATATTCATCATTGATAAATGCAGAATTCTTAAATCTGAAAGTAGAATTTAGTCATGAAAACACATAAAGTCTTGAAGGTGGAATGTTAAGTAATTATTTCATCTGCCATTTTCAATAGATAACAAATCCAATGGCATTACCTCTTTTCGTTTGGAAATAGATTCCATGATAGAGAATACCTACTAGTTATAAGTAACAAATAGTGAATCAAACTTGTGAATAGCATTAAGACAGAAAAGAATATAACTCTCAAAACTTATTTTTTCTATATACTCTATTTTTTCACTATTATAAATTATCCTATAATAAATATTTTTGCATATGCAACTTTGTCAAGTGCTCTGATGGTTTTCTTTGTCTAGATTACTAAAAGTGTAATTTTCATGTCAAAAGATGTGAATTATTTTAACACTTTTAGTATAAGGAACCAAATTAATTTCTACTATGGTAATATAAGTATATTATCATACACCCAGGGACCATTGACATTGCACCTGCTCTAATATTTAATACTTATCTAATTCTTGTCATTTCACTAACATAATTTTGCCTAATTGTCAGTAAAGGTTATATTTTGTTAGTAATTATAGAAAATGTTCTTTCTTTTATATTTATTCTTTGAACTTTTCATAAGTGGACTATCTGTGTTGCCTTTGCTCACTTTTTTCTTGGATTCTTACCTTATACTTATTACCAATATTAATTTTGTCTTAGGAAAAATGCAAACATTTATCCAACTTATATTTTGCCTCTTCATTTTACTTAGAGTGTTCCTCATACACAGAACCTTAAGTATTTGTGTAAATTTTAATTTGTTTTTTCACTTGATATTCTTGTTTTTTTAAAAAAAAATATTATTTAATCGTGTTTTAGTGAAACCTTGCACAGTAAATTAGGCACCCGTTTGACGATTTCTCTACATATTGTTCAATGACAATAAATACATGTTTCACAAGGTGTCAACATTCTCTTTAATTGTGTGTAGTTGTTCCTATTCCAATGCTATAATTTTCCTTATATTTTCATTTATTCCTTTAAAGTAATTATTGATCTTTTGTTCTCATACAGACTCGCCCCTTCCCATGATGAAGCACTGTACTCAAAAGCAATATCTTTTATTTGTATGCCAATCTGCCATTTCTCTAAGGTCACCTCAATGGATAATTTTGGTTCAAAGTTGAAAGGTAATCTCAACTCTATAGTCTCAGAGGGTGGACATTTTAAGATTTTGTGTTCTATTCCATCGGTTTCGCCCGTTCTTTCCATTTAATTGTAGATAGTGGTGGTGGTCATTGTTGTTAGGTGCCATAGAGTTTGTTACACTCCATTCCGAAACTATGTACAACGGAAGGAACCACTGCGTGGTCCTGCACCATCCTCATCATTGTTCTTCCTGACCCCTTGTGGCAGCCATGATTCCAATCCACCTCATTGCAGAGGTAAACAAGCACTATCCAGTTCTTCTAGTCTCTGGGTAGATGAAGCTGTAGTTTGTGCAGACCATTTTCCCTGAATACTAATTTCTTCTCTGAAAATTTGGTTTCCTGCTTTCTCTTTTGCTCCTGATAAGTAGAAACCAATGGTAGTATCTTAGAGGGCTGCTCACAATTGTTAAGGACCTAAAACACTACTCATCTTGCTAGGATGCAAAATATGAACCTTGTGAGCTATATTACATGAATTGACTGAGTTGTCTCATTAGACTACAGTTCCTCGAGCCCCTAGAACTAATTTCATAAAGTCTTTTTTTATGCCTGAGAAGTATCTGTAAATTTTTCCTCTATGAATATATGTGTCAACGCACATGTTCATATGTATACATACATGTGATACTTCTTTCTGTGCACATATTAATACACACTTGTATGAAGAGGTACCCCCCAAAATGGATTTTTAAAGGTATGATTCTACAAAACAACTTATCACCTTCAAAGTCCTCTCTATTACACTTAATACATTTGTCAAATATGCAATTCCATTCTTGGAAACATTTTTCAAACTCATCTGTTTGGATGGCTGACAGCAC
>NW_022103942.1:9041952-9172840 GCF_000313985.2 Echinops telfairi
GTTTGTGGGGCAAAAGAGGCATGCTGTTTTTTGCCAAAATTGGTGCACTGAAATGGCTGCATGAATAGGTGCATTGACGTGGTGGAAAAACCAGTCCTCTGCCACAAATCATGCTTCTTTGATTACACGCTGTTAAACGCATTCTTTTCAGAACCTCTAACTAGAAAGCTTGATTAACAATCTGACCTGGTGGAATGAGTTACAAATGCTCTATGAGTCAACATTTTCATTTGGTCTGGATGTTGATGGACCTCCAAAACGAGGTTTGTTATCAATCGA
This sequence comes from Echinops telfairi, assembly GCF_000313985.2. Lineage (NCBI taxonomy): Eukaryota > Metazoa > Chordata > Mammalia > Afrosoricida > Tenrecidae > Echinops > Echinops telfairi. The sequence goes on from NW_022103942.1 coordinate 9,042,232, forward strand.
CATTTCACCTTTTTTGAAATGAGAAAATCACTGATACACTTGAGTTTTTCCCCTAGTGTTGTTCTTATAAACTGTGTTCAAGGGCACAACAGTTTCTGCAGCATTTTTCCCAAGCAGGAAATCATTTCACAGACGCACAGAGTTCTCTTAAATCAGCCATCACAGAAAATGAGGTTTGAGGAAACTGCTTTTACTCAAAAATAAACTGTGACCAGAGAAAACCTTCCCAAGTAACACCATTGGGTGCACTAACTGAGAAGATGCTGGATGCTCACCACGTGGGAAAAAATGCATACTACGAAGGCTCTGCTCTATCCAACGAAATTCTGGTTTTATTTTTGGGTATCCCTTCGTATGTAGGCACACACATATATACCTACACATATATCATATGTGATTATACAGTTCTTTTGTAGTCATTATTTGTTCTTTTGTCAAATTATTTTTCATGTTTTTTAGCTTAATTTTTTCTCTTGTGCACATCATAGTGGCACTCTTTATTTTACACCACTTATGGACTTATTTTTCACATCACCAAAAATAACAGGTATCTATGATCTAGAGCATAGCTTCCCAAATGTATATGGCCTACCACCCCTTTTTCAGAAAAAAAATTGCAGAACAAATTGATTGTTCTAGCACCCACAGAGAGGATGGTATCACCCACTTTGGGAGAAAATGGTCTAGAGAGTGATCCCACATTGCTCCCACCCATTGCTACCATTCTTATACTTAGAAAATCCTTTAATGTCTACAGAGATACATATTAACTTAACTTATCTTTTGAAATTTTGTTTATGTTTTAATAATAAGATCATTCTAAGATAATGTGTTTTTAGGTATTTGGTCAGATAAGGGTCTACAGTTATTTTCATATATTAATTTCCCACAACAGCATTTTTGGAACCAAATCATCACTTCTTAATTGACTTTTATGCACCCTCTTTGTACCTGTTAAATTATCCATATACTAGTTTTTGTTTCAGCATTAGATTACTATTTACCTTTTGATATTTACAACAGTAAAAGTTATTTTATAATTTTAATTTATCTTATCATTTTGCTTTTTCTGACACTTATTTGTTACTGTTTTCTAATTATTCTTACAGGTGTCCATGAGATTATTTGTCAAGAAATTCCCAATGTTATAATTTAAGTATAATCATATCCTTATATGTGCAGGAACCCTAGTGGCATAGTGGTTACATTTCAAACTGTTAACAGCAAGTTCAGAAGTTCAGAGCAGCTGTCATTCCTGGGAAGAAAGACAGTTTTTGAAGCTCACGGATAGTTCTAGTCTCTCTTATGGGGTCACTGTTAATTCGGCAGTGAATTTGTTTTTTAGGTTGATATGTATTACCTATACTCTAACCAAAGTGGATTTATTTTTATGATTTAGTGTTTAATGATAAATGTTGTTGCATATCAATACTTCCTGTTATTTTAAAATTACTGGTACAATAGTTCAAATAAGTTTATAAAAGCTAGTGGAAAACAGTAAAAATACAAAATGTACCAAATTAATAACAGTTAAATTTGTCATATATTTTTAAAATGGAATAATATACCATCTTTAAAATAAATATCATTGAATATTATGAGAAAGTTCTCTGCACTATACATTTTAAAAAGATAAATCAAAACATGTATTAATTAATTATTTTTTGGCAGTCTGAATTTCTGCCATATCCTTACTGTTCCTCTACAATACATTTTGTCCATTCTTTGTATCTTCATCTTTAGCTATTAAAATTCTGCCAATTGTTCAGGCCCATTTAAATATTACCTTGTGATCCTTTATAATGATGCCTTTTCCTGATCAATCCTTGTTAATAAGTTTGTGTTCTCATGTAACATTACCTTTAGCATCATTTACAATAAATTATAAGAATTTTGGAAGTAGAAGCACTGTCCAGATAATTTTGTTTTCCCAGAAATGCCTAGCATTATGCCTAGAATATTCATATTAGATGTAAAGAGCAATGGAACTCTTTAAATGAGACCATAATAGGTGTAGAATATTTTTTAGTTATTGATAACTGGCAGGCGTACTGAACGAACTATGGGCAACTAAATAAAGAAATTAATCTATTTTAGAAGAACAGCCAGGAGTCTCCTTAGAGACAAGGGTGTAGATGTCGTTAATATAAAAAAAATCAATCTTCACATGACTGTGAACTTCATGCATAGTATGGTAATAATTCATTATAGGCACCTTATGTTTTCTGAGTGTATCATCAGTTACATAAAACTTTTAAAGAAAAATATTCTCAAAAATGGAATAATGAAGATGCATATTTTAGTATGATTCACAATCATGATTCACTATTTGTTACTTATACATGGTAGGCATTATTTATCACAGAATCTGTTTCCAAATTATAAAAGTTAATATACATTTTAATTGGATCCATTATCCACCTAAATACAGCAAATGAAATAATTACTTAACATTACCTTCAAAAATTTATGTTTTGATGACAAAATTCTACTTTCAGGTTTTAAAAATTCAGCACTTAGCAGTAATTGTGAATATAAAAATAAAATCTAATGATGTAATAAAATTCAGTACATAAAAATGATGCAGAAATATAATTGGCAGTTAATTAAGAAATAATGCCTTCAGAAAGGAATAGTGTCACAGGATAATCATCCTTTAACTCAAAAATTAAGGTGAAGAAAAGTCATTATCCTAAGAGCAGGAAGGTAATTCATAAATATATTTATTTATTTATACTGCATATTATACTGCATTTATTTATTTATACTCTAAATCTTTGAGAAATGTGAATGGACAACAAAGAGAAGTAGGTTCATATTCTCATGCCATGTTTGAACCCATTGTTGCAGCCACTGTGTTAGTCTATATCACTGAAGGCTTTCCTCAGTTTCACTGCCCACTCTATTTTACCAAGCATGATGTCCTTCCCCAAGGACGGATCTCTCTTGACAACATGTCCAAAGTAGGTAAGACAAAGTCTCTAAGGAGCTTTCTGGCCATACTTCTTCCAAGATGGATTTTTTTTTTTAACAATTAGCGGTTCACGTTACTTTCAATATTCTTCTCCAGAAAACAAAATTCAAATGCATCCATTCTTGTATGGTCTTCTTTATTCAATGTCCATTTCTCACCTGATAGTTGATTATACTATGGCTGGGGTGATGATACATCCTTGCTTTTCAGTACTCTAAAGAGGTCATGTGCAGTAAATTTATGTATTGCAGTTCATCTTTCCTCTCTTGATTACTGCTTGCATGAGTACTGATTGTGGATCCTAACAAGACAAAATTCTTGAAAACTTCAACCTTTTCTCCATTTGTCATGATGACACCTGTGGGTACAGGTGTGAGGATATTGGTCTTTACATTGAGTTGTAGTTCATATTGAAGTCTGCCATCTTGAACTTTATCAGCAAGCACTTCAAGTCCTCCTCACTTTCAGCAAGCAAGCTGTGCCATCTGCATATCTCAGGTTGTTAATAAGCCTTCCTCCAATACTGATGCCACATTCTTCTTCATATAAGCCAGTTTCTCTGATTATTTGCTCACCATAAATTTTGAATAAGCATGGTGAGAAGATACAACTTTCATACTCCTTTCCTGATTTTTAACCCCTGCAGTATTCCATGCAGCACTTCCTTTCTTGTTCCCTTTGCACAGCTGCCTCTTCATCCATATACAAGTTCGTTATGAGCACAATGAAGTGTTCTGGAATTTCTATTCTTATCAAAGTTATCCATAGTTTGTTATGATCCACAGAGTCAAATGCCTTGGCAAGGTCAATAAAACATAAGTAAACACCTTTCTGGTATTCTCTACAATCTCTCTTAATGTAGAGTATTTTACCTCACCTTCAGATTTCTTATTTGTGAATATACAACACAGCTCTACTGTCATACTTTAGATAGTTTTAATTATTGAAAATAATATATAATGTAAAAAAGAATATTGATAAATTAATCAATGTTACATTAATATGAAGGAATGTTTAAAGTGCACAACCACACACCCAACCATAGAGCAAACATAACATGAGCAGTATTGAATTCAAAACCGGCTAATTTTTTTTAACACGACTTTAAGCAAGGTTTTATTACAGAAAAGTTGTCACATAATTGAGTATTTTTCTTTGTACACAATTATTCTTCCACAGAAAGGCTGCTTAACTTCTCATCTAATGATGGCAAGTACTAAAATCCTGATTTTAACAGAATTTTAGTAAAAATGCCTCAGTGATTTCCGTTGAAAGCAGTACATTGGTAATGGCTCTTACACCAAGTATGAGCAATGTACAAATGTCTTTTTATTCAAAAGTACGAAATAAATTATCTATAGGCATGGACATGCCAGCAGTAAACCATTCTATATTGTCAACTGAAACGAGTAACTGATGGTGATATGGATTTTCTTAAAACAACAGGCAGCCTTTTCTTCATTTTCTTCTCCTGAACTGACTTCTCTGAACGTTTGGGTGAGGAACACTGCCTGGAGCTTCCTTGTCACAGTTCATCAAGAAATGGCAAAGCACTAGTCTAACAATTAGAACATGCCACCTCCCATGCCTCCCATGCCCCCTCCCATTCCACCCATCCCACCCATGCCAGGGTCCTTCTCTTCTTTAGGGATTTCTGTGACTACAACTTCTGCTGTGGTCAGCAGAGAGGCCACTCCGGCAGCGTCCAACAACGCAGTTCTTACAACCTTGGTTGGATCAATGATTCCTTTTTCTACCATATTCACAAAATCTCCAATCATAGCATCATAGTTCTGAGGAACTCTGCAGAATTTTCTCAACTATCAATGATCCTTCAACACCTGCATTCTTAGCAATGTTCATTGTAGGAATTTTGAGTGTTCTTTTAATAATCTCAATACCAATTTTTTTATCTTCATTTGCTGGAGTTAATGAGTTCAAGACCGGAATGCACCGAAGCAGAGCACAGCCACCTCCAAGAACAATGCCTTCTTCAACAGCAGCTCGTGTTGCATTGAGGGCATCAGAAACTCTGTCTTTCTTCTCAGTCACTTCCACATCACTCGTCCCACCAACCTTTAGCACAGCTGCTCCATCTGAAAGTTTTGCCAGACGTTCATTCAGTTTTTCCTTTTCATATTCACTAGTTGTGATGTCCAACTGCTCAATGATTTCTTGAATACACTTTTCAATTTGAGCTTTGTCACCTTTTCCTTTCAAGAGCATGGCATCATCTTTGGTCACAATGACCTCTCCAACTTTTCCTAAGGCTGAACATCTTCAAGATTCAAGGTCAAAACCCTCTTCTCCAAATACTGCACCACCAGTAGCAATTGCCATGTCCTTAAGCTGGTTCTTTCTATTGTCACCAAAACCTGGAGCTTTGACTGCTACAGCCTGAAGACCAACTTTTAGCCTATTCAAAATGAGGGTGCTTAGAGCTTCTCCATCAACATCTTCAGCAATTATGACCAAAGGCTTACAGTGAGCATTGGCAATTTCAAAAGCAGGTGCAATGGACTGGATGCTAGAAATTTTCTTTTCACTTAATAGAACATAGGCATCCTGGAATTCACGTTTTTGACCTTTGACTGTATTAATAAAGTATGAATAGATATAACCTCGGTCAAATTTTATTCCTGCAATAATTTCTAATTCATCATTCGATGTTTTTCCATCCTTTACAGTGATGACACCCTTTCTTCCAACCTTTTTCATTGCATCAGAAATGATGGTGCCAATTTCTTTGTCTCCATTTGCAGAAATTGTAGCTACCTGAGCAATTTCTTCAGGTGTTGTCACAGATTTAGATTGCTTCGTAAGCTCAGCAATTACAGCATCAACAGCTACCATCACGCCTCTTCTGATTTCCACTGGATTAGCACCATTGCTAATCTTCTCAAAGCCTTCCTTGGCGATAGAGCATGCCAGTACAGTGGCCGTGGTGGTACCATCGCCGGCCTCTTCATTGGTGTTATTGGCAACATCTTGGACAAGTTTGGCCCCAATATTCTTGTATTTATCCTTTAAGTCAATTGATTTGGCAACTGTGACACCGTCTTTTGTTACTTTAGGACTTCCCCAACTCTGCTCAATAATCACTGTTCTTCCCTTTGGCCCCATGGTAACGGCTATAGCATCGGCTAAAAGATCTACACCTTGAAGCATTAGGGCTCAGGCGTCTGCACCAAATTTTACATCTTTGGCATAAGCCAGAGTGAAGTAAGGAGCCAGTACCCGGGACACTGGCCTCACTTGACTAAGGACTGCAGGTAATTGGAGCATTTCTGCGGGGCGGCCAGCGGGCGTGCAAGCGGAGAGAGGCGCCTTCTAGGTGAGTGAGGGCCAAAACAGGCTAATTTAATCAGCTAGAATAGCGTTTCTCAACCTGTGGGTCGCGACCCCTTTGGGGGATTGAATGACCCTTTCACAGGGGTCGCCTAAGACCATTGGAATACACACTCTATCCACCACTCCTCTATTCATCTCTAGGCCGGTCCGCACACATGCAGATACGCGCACATACGAGTACTCAGCGTGAAAACTGTTACCATGTTTCACGACAAAATTTCATTTATTTGTAATTAGAAATAATTCACAATATTTAATTACATATTGATTTTGTGATTAATCACTATGCTTTCATTATGTTCAATTTGGAATAATAAAAATACATCCTGTGTATAAGATATTTGCTTTATGATTCATAACAGTAGAAAAACTACAGTTATGAAGTAGCAATGAAAATAATTTTATGGTTGGGGATCACCACAACATGAGGAGCTGTATTAAAGAGTTGCAGCATTGGGAAGCTTGAGAGCCACTGAGCTAGAAGATAGTGCAAAATCTACAGTAAAATTTTCCACTGCTCTTTAGTATATGTTCATGGGCCCATATATAACTAGGAAATAAGGTTTAAAACAAAAAAAGCATCATTAAAGTTATCCAGTGCTGGAAATTATGAGCTTATACTATCTCTTGTAATATGTAACCACAACCCAGGTCATATAGAAGGTGTAAGATGCATACTTTTAGGGGGAAAAAAGAATATTTGGAATAAAATTTACTCCATGAAGACCAATAAGGTCAGTCCCATAAGCTCATCAACTCTAGGGCAATTAGCAAGCTTCCTAAGATCCCCCTTGTAACGTATCATAGGTCAGCTGAATTATTTCTATATATCTTGTTGATGTATCCATTACTAGTCATTTAAAATGAAAAAAATCTGGTGTTTCTAATAAAATTTACTTTGATAAACTGATTAGTGATTAATCTCTTGTTTAACAATCAACCTTCAAAACAACACACTTCATGAACAATGAATGAATATAGCTAGGGCCACTAGAAACCTGTCTACCACTTCTCTGTCAGTGTGTCATAATGTGGTGGCTTGTATGTCGCTGTGTCTCTAGAACCTATTTCACCAGATTTCAAATGCCATCGGGGCAATGAAAAGTTAACAGGTTCCAGCAGAGTTCCAGACTCAGAAGAGACTGTGGAGAAGGAATTAGCCACTGAAAATATTAATGGAACTGAAACATTGTCAGATACTGAAAACCTCATGAAAAGAAGCAACGCTTTGTCAGAGATAGTATGAGAAGGCGAATCCTTCATGTCAGAAGGTACTCAAAATATGACTGAGGAAGAGCTTGCTTATCAAAGTAGAGTCTACCACAGTGACTTGATTGAAGTAAAACCTGTGGGAGTAAAGCATTTGAGACATTTATTTGCTGATGGGTTATAACTGAAAATGAGAAGAAACAGCTGTAAAAATCAATTAATAAACAGAACATAGAATGTATGTAGTATATATTGGGGACAATTAGAAACTGTTAAAAGTGAAATGGAACATATTAAAAAAACATCATTGTAGGCAGTTGTGAGCAAAAATGGACTGGTACTGGCTATATGGATCATACATTGACATTGTCTAACAACTCAAATAAAACTTTTAATATGTAGCTGGTGAAAATTCCAAGTATTAGAGTGATTAGGGTACATAAAGGAAATAAATATCATTAGATTGCCTAAGTTCATATTTTGTGGAATTTAGTAGACACAAGATTTGTAATTACATTTTGTTATAGGAACATTTAAAATTTTGCATTATCAATAAAGGATTGTAAACCTATTGTTATTTCAATCAAAGCTAACTGAAATAATTTATGTTCAAGTTCATATCACAAAAGTATTGGTTAGTATTCATAACAAAAAAAAGTATTGGTTATTTTTTTAAAAACTCATTTACATCTAAAACGGAAAGGAGGAGAGCTGACATGCGGATCCACTGTAATGTGGAGGAAATAGTACTGAGTCCTGTGAGTGACAAATACACAGGCAGAATCAGAAGCAGCTATAGTATCTGGCTGCTTGAAACAATTTGGCTACTAATCAAAAATCTGTGGTTCAAGTCAAACTAGAGGCACCTTGGAAGAAAGATTTTACAATCTATTTATGAAACATCATCCATTGAAAAACATTGAATTCTGGTGGGATTCAAAACATATATAACCAATGTGTAAATTGGCATGGGTCTATCTGAAACAGCTGGAATGGAAACATATGACCCATCGATAAGAGAAATAACAGTAACAGACATATGCTCCCAAATGCTTACAGTATCACAGTCCACAATAACAAGAAGCTGAAAACAACCCAAATTCCCATCAGTTTATGATTAGATAAAGAAACTAATATACATATACACAATGGAATACTAAGCACCCCTTAAAATGCTGAAACCATGAAATGCCTCATGACATGGAGGGAACTGGAAACCAATATACTGAGTGAAATCAGTCAATCACAAAAGAAAAAAATATTGTGCAAGTCCACTATTATAAGGATAAAAAAACAAGACAAAAACAGGCTCCATCCCAGTCAGGGTGCTGTAGAACCCCAATGAAACATACAACTGTCCTCTAGCCCTTTAATGCTCCCCTCCCCCAACTATCATGATCCCAATTCCACCTTACAAATCTGGCTAGACAAGAGGATATACACTGGTATGGATAAGAGCTGGAAACACAGGGAATCCAGGACAGATAAACCCCTCAAGACCAAGAATGAGAATAGCAATACCAGGAGGGGAAGGGGAAGGTCAGTGAGGGTGGGGGGAGGGATGGCAGAGATCGGGAACTGATAATAATGCTCTACATATACCCCCTGACTGGGGGATGGACAACAGAAAAATGGGTGAAGGGAGACATCAGTCAGTGTAAGATATGAAAAAATAATAATAATTTATAAATTATCAAAGGTTCGTGAGGGAGGGAAGGGAAAATGAGGAGCTGATAGCAAGGGCTCAAGTAGAAAGAAAATGTTTTGAAAATAATTATGGCAACAAATGTACAAATGTGTTTGACACAATGGATGGATGGATGTATTGTGTTAAGAGCTGTATAAGCCCCCAGTAAAATGATTTATAAAGCAAATCTGGCTCCCTCTCCCAACACATGTGAAATTCTCTACTGTCTCAAAACTCACTGCCAGCAAGTTGATGCATACTCATAGTACACCAATACAATAGGTGAGAACTGCCTTGTGAGTTTCTGAATTGTTACCTCTTTACGGGAGTAGAAGGGCTCTTCTTTCTCCTGAAAATCCTAAACTATTGACTAATATACTATTCCTGGAAATAGAATGGCTTTGAACTCCAGGGTGATTATTGAGGATGTACTACAATGAATAACAAAGATATCTCAAAAATAGAACCACAGACTCATATGAACAATTATAGGAATGGGTTTTGAGCTATCACTTGATTGTGGCCCTAAAATAAGAGTAATTAGCTTTAACTTCATGGCCCTGCCTGGTATTCGCACCCATAAAAAGATCACTGAAGATATGGGGCAATATCAAAGAGTGGTGAAGAACCTAGATGGTGCCTTCCTATCATAAATAATAACATCTGAAGTCTTAAAGGCTTGTCTCAAAACAAGCAATGATCTAGTTGAGGAGTCAGGTAGCCCATACCAATGAAACATACCAACCTGTGTGATCCAAAGATAGCCAATAACAAGATCCAAACCTAGGAAAAGGAACGAAACCAGTGGCCAGATCTTAAATACCCAGATTTCAGAAAACTATAGATAATAGTGGTAGCTCAAAATCTATTTACAGGGTCACTATATGGAATAAGCCTCCAGTGAATCCCAGTACATGTTGACTAGAAACAACAGTAGCCCCCAAATCAGATGGTGAGCACTGTGAAGGGGATTTTAGCAACTATACTTAGGCTTGAATATAATGTCTTTAATTTTATTTCCCTACTGATCAATGTGAATGAATCCTAAACTTTTAGCATTCTCTGCTTTCTATTTGATTGAGGTCTCTATCCGTTCTGTATGCTCATTGTTCATGGGTCCTTGCTTGGTCTATGTAAGCCTTGTATAGTTATAAGTGTAAGGAAACTGAAATTGAAGAAAATGTAAGGATAGTAATAAGATTTATTATGCTAGAGACACAAATGGAGAGGGAAGGGGCAATAGAGAATCAGCATCAATGGGTAAAAGAATGGAAAAACGCATCAAAGTTTATTGTGATTATGACTGCACAGCCTTTTTTTGATATGATTGTACCATTGAATTTTATAATATGTTAATTATATCTCAATAAAAAAAGAAATACAATAAGGAAATGGTCGATTTTTTAGTACTCTGAATTGGGAAAGAGAAAGAAGCAGCAGGGATCTAAAGACAGGCAAGAATCAACAAATCAAGAATGAGTTGCTTAGCATAGGAAAATTGTTTCTCCCACTCTCCCTGTCCCTACCCCAGCCAAGAGGGACTACTAGCTTCTGTTGATTGAGGTAGTGGCCCCAGAAAAAGAACCTGTTTCTCAATCCACCACAGGGCACATAGGTACAAAAAGAAAGGAGCTCAAGTTTCAGCGTTCAATGGAATAAGGAAGAGTTCTCCAAGGGTCTATTTGCAGTATACCAGCACAAGCCTCTTGCAAATTGATACAGAAGTTACGTGCACTAGATTACTAGAAAGTAATTCAAATCTCTATAATAAAAGGTAATAAATTAAGGGGAAGCATAGACAAGTATAAGGGTTAGTGATAATGTGTTCTTGGTTGATAATTTTAAATGTTTTGCCCTTCATGTTTTTTAATAAAAGCCCAGGATAAATTTGTGTCACAGGGCACATGAAATATAAAGACTTAATTAGTAATGTAACAAAATATGGAGAGAGGAGTGACATAGAATTCCTTGTATATAATTGAAATTTAATTGATACAAGCTTACCCAAGAATTTTATGAATACAAGCTTTTAAAGTCAGTATTCATGGTCACTACCACTAATATATACAAAGAAAAGCACACAAAAGGAAAGAAGCGAACCAACAAAATACAAAAACAAACAGTATTAAAGGACAAAGACAAGAAAAGCATTGTTGATAGTTTTATATAGATGCCTTCCGGTTGGCTCCAGCTCATAAAACTCTATATACAACGGAACAAAACACTACCCAGTCCGATGCCATCCTAATAATTATTAAGTTTGAGCCCATTGTTTTGGCCACCGTGTCAGTCCAGCTTATAAAAGGTGTTCCTCTTTTTGTCTGACCTTCTGTATTATTAATCATGATACCCCTTTCCTAATAGCATGTTCACAGTAAGTGAGATGAAGTCTCAACATCACCCTCTTGCAAGCATTCTGCCTGTACTTACTTCAGGACAGACTTGCTTGTTCTCTGGCATTCCATAGTACTTTCAGTATGTTTTGTCAATATCATAAGCCAAATGAAGCAATTCTTCTCTCTTCCTTGTTAATTGTCCAGTTTTTGCATGCATATATGGCAGCTGAAAATACCATGTCTTTGATCAAGTGGGCCTTCATCCTCAGTTATCTTGACTCTTAACGTTATAATAGGTGTTGTGCAAAGATTTTCCCAATGCAATAAAAATTTTAATTTCTTGTCTACTGCTTTCAGATTCATAATTTTCTTCTGGTGTCTGTATCCTATTTTCATTTGTGTATATATCGCTAAAAATTATTCCATGAATACTGTATTTGTGTACCTCAAAGACTTTGGCATATTGTGCTTTCATGCTCATATGTTTTCTAGAATTTTTATTTATTTATTTTTCAATCATTTTATTGGGGGCTCATACAATTCTTATCACAATCCATGCATACATCCATTGTGTCAAGCACATATGTACATTTGCTGCCATCATCATCCTCAAAACATTTGCCTTCTACTAGAGCCCTTAAAATCGGCTCCTCATTTTCCCCCTCCGTCCCAACTCCCCCCTAATTCATGAACCCCTCATAATTAATAAATTATTATGATTTTGTCATATGTTACACTCTCCGACATCTCCCCCCTCCCTCTTCTCTGCTATCCATCCCCCAGGGAAGAGGCTATACGTAGATTCTTGTAATTGGTTCCCCTTTCCCACCCCATATTCCCCCCACCCTCCAGGCAGCGCCACTCTCACCAGTGGTCCTGAAAGGGTCATTTGTCCTGGATTCCCTGTGTTTACAGTTGCTATCTGTACTGATGTACATCCTCTGGTCTAGCCAGATTTGTAAGGTAGAATTGGGATCATGATAGTGGGGGGAGGAAGCATTTAAGAACTAGAGGAAAGTTATATGTTTCATCATTGCTACCCTGTACCCTGACTGGCTCATCTCCTCCCCACAACCCTTCAGTAAGGGGGTTTCCAGTTGCCTACAGACGGGCTTTGAGTCTGCACTCTGCACTCACCCACATTTACAATGATATGATTTTTTGTTCTTTGATGCTCGATACCTGATCCCTTCGACAGCTTGTTGTCACACAGGCTGGTGTGCTTCTTACATGTAGGCTTTGCTGCTTCTGAGTTAGTTGGCCGCTTGTTTATCTTCAAGGCTTTAAGAACGGAGGCGCTGTATCTTTTGATAGCCGGGCACCATCAGCTTTCTTCACCACGTTTTCTTATGCACACGTTTGTCTTCAGTGATCGTATTGGGAATGTGGGTACCCACTGATAAGATTTTTTGTTCTCTGATGCCTGATACCTGGTCCCTTCTACACCTCGTGGTCAGACAGGCTGGTGTGCTTCTTCCATGTGCGCTTTGGTGCTTTTCAACTAGATGGCCGTTTGTTTATCTTCAAGCCTTTAAGACCTGAGATGCTATATCTTTTGATAGCTGGGCACCATCAGCTTTCTTCACCACATTTGCTTATGCACACATTTTTCATCAGCAATCATTTTGGGAAGGTGTGCATCATGGAACGCCAATTTAATAGAACAATGTATTCTTGCATTGAATAAGTACTTCAGTGGAGGCCCAATGTCCATCTGTTGCCTTAATACTAAACCTATAAATAAATGCATGTAAATCTATTTCCCCATTCTCCTATAAAAATATATTTACATATGTACATGGCAGTATTTAGGCCTCTATAAATACCCTTTGTCACCTAGTTCTTTCTTCTATTTCCTTTTACTTTCCTCTTGTACCACTATTCTTCCATTTGTTGAGGTCACTCTTGATTTCTTGTAGTAGTGTTTTATAATTTTCCTCATACAAATCTTTCGGTTTTTTTAGTCAGATATATCCCTAGGTATTTCAATGTGTGCTTGGCTATTGTAAAGGGTACTGCCTTTTTAATTGTCTCTTCTGTGATCTTGTCTGATGTGCAGAACAATCCGATAGACTTCTCTTTGTTGATTTTGTATCCTGCTCTCTGCCATATTCGTCTATTGCTTCCAACACTCCGCTTGTGGAGTTTAAGGGATCTTCGAGATATAGAATTATATCATCTGCGAATAATGATAATTTCGCCTCTTCCTTCCCCAGATGAATAACTTTAATATCTTTCCTTTGTCTTCTGTTGTTAGCTAGGACCTCCAGTACGATGTTAAACAGGAGTGGGGACAAGTGGCATCCTTGGCTGGTTCCCTTTTTCAGTGGAATTGTTTTCATCTTTTCTCCATTAACTGACACATTGGCTCTTGGTTTTTCATATATGGCTTGTATAATATTGAGGAATTGTCCTTCTATTCCTATCTTCTTGATTGTTTGAAACAGGAATGCGTGTTGGGTGTTGTTGAATATTTTTTTGCACCTATCGATATTATTATGTGGTTCTTATCATTTTTCTTCCCTATGTGGCAAATAATGCTGATGATCTTTTGTATGTCTAACCATCCCTGCAACCCTGGTATGAATCCCACTTGGTCGATGTGAATTATTTTTTTAATATGCTTTTGTATTCTATTGGCCAGTGCTTGTTAAGGATTTTTGCATCAATGTTCATCAGGGGTATTGGTCTGTAGTTCTCAATTCTTGTGAGATCTTTGGCCGCTTTAGGTATCAGAGTTATACTAGCTTCACAGAAAGGGTTTGGAGTTTTCCATCTTTTTCTATGTTGTGGAAGAGTTTGTGTAGGATTGGTGTCAGTTCTTCCCTGAATGCTTGGTAGAATTCTCCTGTGAAGCCATCTGGCCCAGGAGATTTTTTTTGTTGGCAATCCTTTGATAACCTTGTCTATTTCTTCCATTGCTATGGGTCTGTTGAGGTTCTTGACACCCATCTGGGATAGTCTAGGAAGGGATTGTGTTTCCAAATATTTGTCTGTGTCTTCCAAATTATTGAATCCGTTAGAGTATAGACCTTCATAGTACTGTGTAATTATCCTTTTGATTTCATTAGGGTCCGTTGTAATGTCCCCTACTTCATCCCTCATTCTTGAAAATGTCGTTTGTTCCTTCCTTTCTTTGGTTAGGTTTACCAGCGGTCTATAAATTCTGTTAATTCTTTCAAGAACCAACTTTCAGCTGCATTAATTTTTCCCATATTTTTTTGATTTCCCTCTCCTGTATCTCAGCTCTGATTTTTATTATATCTATCCTTTTGCTATTAGTAGGGTTTTTCTGTTGACTCTACTCTAATTGGTATAAGTTTTGTGCCAGCATATCATCCACAAGTCTCCCTTCTTTTTTAATGTGGGCATTTATTGCTATCAACCTTCCTCTGATAAATATCTTTGCTGTATCCCACAGGTTTGGTACGTCGTATTTTCATTCTCATTGGTTTCTAGAAACTTCCTGATTTCATCTCTGATCTGGGCCAATACCCACTCCTTTTGCAACAGGAAATTGTTCATCCTTTAATTGTTTGCCCTTATTTTCCTCACCATTCTTCTGTTAATTTCTGGCTTTATGTCACAGTGATCAGAGTGAGATGTCTGTATAACCTCTATGTGCTTTAATTTACTCAAGTTCGCCTTGTGTCCCACATGTGGTCTATTTTCGAATGTGTGACATGTGGGCTTGAAAAGAATGATTTTTTTGGCATGTAGATGGAAAACTCTGAAAATATCTATCAAGTCAAGTCGTCCAATTGTGCTATTTACATCTGTAGCCTCCTTGATGAGTTTCTTTCCCAATGATCTGTCTTTTTCAGAGAGTGGTGTATTAAAAGTCACCAACTATAATTGTTGAACCTGTGATCGATTTTTTCATCTTTTGGAGTGTTTGATTTACAAATTTCCAGGTCTCTCGTTAGGTGCATATATGTTTATTATGCTCACTGGTTCTTGGTCTATTGTTCCCTTGAGCATTATATAGTGCCCCTACTTGTCTCTTTTTATGGCCTGTATCTTGAGGTCAATTTGGTCAGATATTAAGATTGCTAACCCTAATTTTTTGCATTGTCATTTGCTGGGTATATTTTTCTCCAGCCTTTAATTCTCAGCCTGTTTTTGTCTGCAAACTTGGAATGAGACTCCTAGAGGCTACAGATAGATAGGTTATGTTTCCTGAGTCAGTCTGTTGGTCTCTGCCTTTTAATGCCTGAGTTCAGGCCATTGATATTCAGTGTTATTATATCCATCTGTGGACTCTGTGATGTCATCTTGTACCTTTTGTGTTGGATATTTTCCTATCTACTTTTCTTGTACACTTTTGTTGTGCATGTGGTTTATGTTTGCCTTCTTTCCATTATTGAGCTGATGCTCTCCTGGGGGCTGTTTCCTCTTTGTCGCCCTATGGGTGGAGTTGTTTTATGTAATGGGCTCCTATTTGCCCTCGGTTAGTGTTGATCTTCTGCCCATATTGGATCGGCAAAGATCTTTTTTAGGGCTGGGCTTCTTTTTATGTATTCTTTGAGGATGTCCTTGTCTTGGAAAACTCTTTCTTCTCCATCTATCTCAATAGATAATTTGGCTGGGTAAAGTGTTCTTGGGTTTGCGTTGTTTTCCTTCCATTTTTGGAATATGTTACTGCATTCCCTCCTCTTCTTCATCGTTTCCGCTGATAGGTCTGAATATACTCTTATTGGAGTACCTTCATACATAACTGTTTGCTTTTCCCTAGCTGCTTTTATGATCTTCTCCTTTTCGTCATTGATGGAAAATATGACAATTATGTGTCTTGGTGACTTCTTCTTGGGATTCAGTTTGGCTGGTGTTCTTTCAGCCTCTTGAATGGTTGCCTGATTTTCATTTATTAATCTGGCGAGGTTTTCTTCTAAGAATTCCCTTGCTATTTTTGCTGTTGACTTCTTTGGTGTGTCTTGTTCTGGTAGTCCAATTATTCTAATATTGTTTCTTTTCATAACATCAGACATGGCTCTCAAGTTTTCTTTAGTTTCTTTGATTGTCTTATTTGACTGCTTTTCCCGTTTGTTGAGGTCTGCTTGGTTATCCTCTAGGTCACTGGTGATATTCTCTACCTTCCCAAGTCTGTTGGCGAGGTCTGTCAATTTGTCACTTCAAACAGCTCCATGCTGTTTGAAGCTGAGACTTACTACAGTGGGTCTTTGTTATGCTAAAAGCCACCAGGCCCTGTAGCTGAGTTCTGGCATTCTTTAGCTATGCTGCTTCTTATGCTGATTTCTGTTAAGAGCCCCCATCTATGTGCTTCTTGGAGCTGAGAAACCAGACTGGGGTTTAAATTTTAACCAATAATATATATTCACTCTTTTTAATATTATGCTTGTGATGTGCTCTGATTTGGGGGCTGCCGTGCTGATCCTCAGAGGTGGAGATCCAGCTAATCAGGGGGGGTTGTTAACTTCTAAGCCAATTGGAACTAAATTTGCTTCCTGGACTCTGACTATCCTTGTAATTTCTCCCACATCGTGATCTGCCTCAGGTAAAAATCTGCTTTTTCTTCTACTCCAAATTATGACTACCCACCGCCCCCACTCCCCAGGCTGTGAGCTCAAGGCAGCCAACAGCACAGAGAGCTCTGGTGTGGGGTTTTCCTTGTGTCTGGGATTATGTCCCCTTTAGGGCATCAGTCTGGAGAAATCGCTGCTCCCGGTTAGGGCGTGAGGAGCTTTCC
This sequence comes from Echinops telfairi, assembly GCF_000313985.2. Classification (NCBI taxonomy): domain Eukaryota; kingdom Metazoa; phylum Chordata; class Mammalia; order Afrosoricida; family Tenrecidae; genus Echinops; species Echinops telfairi. Next base: position 9,059,496 of record NW_022103942.1, read on the forward strand.
AGCTGTTTCCTGCAGGCTCGCCAAAGCTAGAGGGCTTTAAAGTGTTCTTGGTTTGCTTTGTGAGGGAAAATCACAACCAAAAAAGGGTTTCAGGAGAGACCCTAGTACCCTAGTTCTAATTTCAGGACTCCACCTCCCCGTTTCCTTCACCTTACCTCCCAATTTTCTGGTCTGGCTACAGGAGCTCCGGACTGGTGAGTCCTATCGAGCCGCCATTTTCCCTCAACTCAGGAATTTTAAAATTCCGTCTATTACCAAGTAGTTTCTCAAATTCCATGTATTTATTTTTTAACCTTGATTTTTCTATTGCTGATTTCTAAGTTTAGAAATCTGAGATCTGAGATGCTTGACGTTTTTAAATTTATTTACGTTTGCTTTGTGGTCTAACACATGGTTCATTTGGAAGAATGTTCCATATACAATGGAAAAGAATGTGTATTATCTTATTGGGTGGAGTGTTCTGTACATGTCTATGATATCAAGTTGGTTGATTGTGTTATTTAGCTCTGTGTATATTTGTTGATTTTCTTTCCAGTTATTCTGCTTTCAAGAGTGGTTTATTAAAGTGGGGGATTAAAGAATCTTAATATTATTGTAGAATTGTGTATTTCTTACAGATTCTAATACATAGCATAAATACATTATTAGACATAAAGAAAATGTCCACATAACAGAAGACAAAATAAACAAAGAAATTTATTTAATAATTAGACATTTCTGTGAAAAAAAAATTACACCAACAGAGAACCAAGTGGCTGGAAAATAATTGGTGATGACATAGCAAACAAGGAACCAATACTTTTAAGTTCTATAGAAACCATCAACATCTCAACAAAAAAGGCAAGAGATTCAATTTAAAAATGGGCAGAGGATGTGATCAGAAAGTTCCACAAAGAAGACATTCAGGTGGCCAACAAACATATTTAGATATGTTCACCGTCAGAAAAAATATTACAACGAAGGAAAAGTTCAACAAGGGAGGAAGAAATTTCTTCAAAAATTGATAAACCACTGACACACTTAGTAAAATCAGATGAAAAATTTACGAGTTTTTTGAAAAAAATGTATTCCAACAGAATTGAAAACCTTGAAGAAGTAGATACATTTCTAGACATTTTATTAGTGACCTAAATTACCACAGGCTGATGTAGGAGGTAGCAGCCTAAGTGGCATAATGGGTAAGCACTGAGCTGTGATCTGCAAGGCCTGCCACTTTGAAACCAGCAGTGGCTCCACAGGAGAAACCCATGCTTTTTACTCCTTTAAATAGTGAGTTACAGTCTCAGATACTCACAGGATCAGGTCTACCCAGAGCTATAGATTCTCTATGAGTCAGTATTGACTTCATGGCAGTGAGTTTGAGGGAACGTAGAAAACATCAACAAGCTTCTAACACGAAAAGAAATAGACCTAGTCAAAAACAAAAACAAACAAACAAAAAAACTCCCAATCTCAAAAAGTCTGAAACCAGATGGTTTCACTGGGGAATTACAATGTTCACATGCATATGAAGCAATGGAAAATATCATGACTGGAGTCAGGCACACCTTATTTTGCAAAGTAACATTCTTGATTTTCCCTTGTTTGGTTCACACACCTCCCACCTCCTCCTGATCTATGTACAAGTTCCTGTTGATCCATGTACAAGATGCACATGAACATAATCAGGTGTTCTAGAATTCCCAGTCTTCTCACGTTTGTCCACAGTCCACATTATGGTCCACACAATCAAATGTCTTTGCATAGTCAAGAAAATAAAAGTGGAATTCACCCCAACATTAAAAGCAAAGTTAAAAGCAAAAACCTAAATAAGCAGAAAACAACACGTTTTGGCAATGGCTTGGAAGTCTTGTACCCCTTATACACTGCTTATGGTACAGCCATACATTGGTACAACCACTGTGGAAAGAGGTGTGATGCTTACTCAAAAAGGTTGGAATAGAAATACTTATGATCCAGCAATTCCTCTACTTGGTATATACTAAGGAAATAAGAGCCATAGCATCATAGATATATGCACACCCATGTTCACTGCAGCACTATTCACAATAGCAAAAAATATAAAAAGCACCTAAATTTCCAGGTGAGAAACGGATAAAAACTTTGGTAGTATATACCCAGTTGAATATTGTACAATGTTAAAGAATTACATGTCCAAAATCCTTGAGATGAATTCTCACCACTCTCACTTCTAAGGAATATGTAGGCTGAACATTTTTCAAGATAAATTTCTTTGTTCTTCTAGAAGTTCATGACACATTCTATTTTTTTCATCAACACCATAATTCAAAAGCATCCATTTTTTCTTCTTTATTGTTTTAAGTTCACATGCATATAAGGCAATTATAAATACCATGATCTTAGTCTTTTGAAAGTATTATTGGCTTGTTTATCTTTAACAATTTCATTGATATCCAATTCACCTATTATACATTTTTAGTGTCAAAAACCAAAGAGATCAACTTAGATTTTAAAGTGACATCTTTTTTAATATATATTAAAAAGTTATTTCTAAGGAGATTTGCACAATGCAATACATCATTTGATTTCCACAGCTGTTGATTTTGAATGCAAGTAAAATGAAATCCTTGACAACTTCAAACTTCTCTCAATTTATCATGATATTACTTATTACCAAATTTTGAGGATTTTTTTAAATGTGAAGATGTAATCCATATTGAAAGTGTTGTCTTTGATCTTTATCTACTTATAAAGGGCTTCAAATTCTCATTGCTTTCATCAGGAAGATTTTGCCATCTGACTTTCCAGGCTATTAGACCCTTCCTCCAATCCTGATTGCATTTTCTTCTTCATATAATCCAACTTTTCTGATTATATGATTAGACTGTAGATTGAATTAATATGGTGAAAGGATACAACCCTGTCACACATTTTCAAACTTTAAACCATGTAGCATCACTTATTCTGTCTTTGTACAAGTTCCACATTAGAATAATTAAGTGTTCCATAATATCAATTTTTTTCAATGTTAGTCATAATTTCTTATGATTCATACAATTGAATTTCTTTGCATAATTAATAAAACAGAGGCAAATATCTTTCTGATATTATCTGCTTTCAGGGTAGATTCATCTGATTTCAGCAATGACATTCTTCATTCCACATTTTTTTCTGAGGCTCATTTGAATTGCTGATAGTTCACTTTCAATTTATTGCTGGAATAGTTTCTGAATTATCATCAGCAAAAATTTACTTTTTTGTGATATTAATGATGTTAAATATGTTCCATAATTTCCACTTTCTTTTTGTTGACTTTTCTTTGGAAAGGGAATAATTAAAGATATGTTCCAGCCAGTAGCCATTAAAGAAAAACAAATAAAAGTAAAAATGAGATATCATCTCAATCAAGCAAAAACAAAATTCCATAGAGCAGAAAACAAGAAATATTGATGAATTTGTGGAGATATTGGTATCCCATATACTCTGGTAAGACTTGAAAACATTTCAACCACTGTGGAAAGTGATATGGTACGTCCTTTAAAGGTCAAAAATTACATTACCTTTGATTTAGCAGTCCTACTATTCGGTATTATATCCAAAAACCTGAAGAGCTAAAATACCAACAGAACCATGTTCTTTGCAACAGGATGCACAATAGTAAAGACACGGAAACAACGTAAGTGCCAATCATTGGATGAGTGGATAAACAAATTAAGGTACATTTACCCAATGGAATGCACCTCATAATATGGATGAAACTGGAGGATATTAGGCTGTGTGAAATAAGTCAATTACAAAAAGGCAAATATTATATATCACCTTATTATTATAAAAAGTCTAAGACAGTGTTTCACACAGAAAATCAATGCTGGCTATTAGTCATGGAAAGAGTAAAACCAAAACCAAACCCACCACCATTAAGGTATTTTGACTCATTGCTACCCAACATATTTACATTTGGCAGATGATATTTCTACATACATATGATTATGAAATGTATACATGTTGGCTTCATAAAGTTTGTGGGAAAATGAAATTAAAAGATATGACACTGGAATTTTTCCATAAATAAATCCTAGATCCAATCTAAGAACAATTAATTCTTAGGACATGGCCCTGTTTAATACCATCATGAAGAAAATATAGATTTGGGTACTTTAGCAAAGTGTGGTGAAGAAATTAGATGGTGCCTGCCTATCAGAAATAATAGTGTCTAGGATATTAAAGTCTTGTTTTCAAACAAGCAGCCATCTGAGTGAGATGTCAACTAATCCCATATGGAAGAAGCATACTAACCTCTGTGATCCCAGGCTTGTAAATTATGTAATCCAAATTTGAAGTAGAAAAGAGTATCAGAGCTTAATTTGTGAGAGCCTGGTATGCAGAAGACTATGATGACAATGAAATACCCAAATACATTTGCGGGATCTATGCAGGGAATAAACCTCCAGTGATTTCACTCCAACCATAATCGAGAGATAGAAGTAAACTGGTTATCAGAGTATCAGAGAGATAACTGTAGTAGATTAAAATGGTCAATCTGACTTGAACAGTTAAAACCTTGTCAGCTCTCCTCACACATAAAAAGAAAACCAGAAAAATATTAAAAACCAGAGCAAGCCAAAGTGCATCAGAAGGAGTTTTTAATATTTTCTGGTTTTGCTTTTGTTTTTGATATTGGGGTTTGTCTCTGTTGTATTTTTGCCATATTTGCCAGTTATCTTGAATCATTGTTATGAGGTTTTCATTGTTTGTGGTATATGAAATCCAGTATGGGTGAATCTACAGAGACAACAAGTAGAATAAAGTTTCCTTGGAGGTACAGTGGGGGAGGTGCAGTTTTGTTTGTGAGGGGAGCTGATAGCAAGGAATACAAGAAGGAAGGTGGTAGCAATTGTACAACACTGCTTTATAGGTTTGGAATATTGAATGGTATGATGTCTGGATTAGCTCCTAATTAAATGGTTTGGAAATATGTTTATGAATTGTTGAGCCGAAACTAATTTGCTATGTGAAATTTCACTAAAATCAGAATAAAAAAAAAACAAATTGGTAAGGGACTTTAATAAACATTTCACAAAATAGAATTTTCAAATAAACCATGAAGCACATGAAAAGACATAAATGAACCCCAAAATGAGGTAAAATTTCACTCCCACGACAATTACTAAAATTAAAATAAAACAAAAATGAACTACGGAAAATGAAAATATTCCCAAGGATGTGGGGCAATTAGAATCCTTATACATTGGAGGTGGGAGTGCACAATGGTGAAATCTATATGGAAAATAGTGCTGTGGCATCTAAAAAAATTAAAATAAAACCGCCATTATCATTCAACAATTCCACTCCTAGCAATACACCCAAAATACTTGCACTTTATTCTAATAACCCAGCATTCTGTGATGCTCACCTTCCCGACACAATTGCTGAAGACAAAATGGGTGCATAAGCAAATGTGGTGAAGAAAGCTTATCGTGCCTGGCTATCAAAAGCTATAGCATCTGTGGTCTTGAAAATAAATAAGTGGCCATCTAGCTGAGAAGAAACAAAGCCCACACGGAAGAAGCACACCAGCCTGTGTGATCATAAGGTGTTGATGGGATCAGGTTTCAGGCATCAGAGACCAAGAACAAAACATCGTATCAATGTGAATGAGGGGGAGTGCGGAGTGGAGACCTAAAGCCCATCTGTAGCCAATTAAACATTCCTTTACACGAGGGTCACAAGGAAGAAATGAGCCAATCAGGGTGCAGTATAGCACAAATGAAACATACAACTTTCCTCTAGTTCTTCCATGCTTCCCCCCCACTATCATGACATCAATTCTACCTTACAAATCCAGGTAGAGCAGAGCATGTGCACTGGTACAGATAAGAGCTCGCAACACAAGGAATCTAGGACAGATAAACCCCTCAGGACCAAAAATGAGAGTAGCGATAACAGTAGAGTAAGGAGAAGGTGGGGGGAGAAAGGGGAAACTGATCACAATGATCTACATGTAACACAGTCCCAGGGAGATAGACAATGGAAAAGTGGATGAAGGGAGACATTGGCCATGGTAAGACATAATAAATAATAATTTATAAAATAAAATGTATCCAATTTTATAATAACTTATAAATTATCAAGGGTTGATGATGGAGGGATGGTGGGTTGGGCAGGGAATGAGCTGACACCAAGGGCTCAAGTAGAAAGAAAATATCTTGAGAATGATGATGGCAATATATGTACAAATGTGCTTGACACAATGGCTGTATGTATGGATTGTGATAAGAGCTGTAAATGCCCCTAATAAAATTATTTTTTCAAAAGTACTATGGACTGCTAAAAGAACAAGCAGATCTGTATTGGAATAAGTAAGGCCATAGTGCTCCTTAGAGGCAAAGATGGCAAGACTTTGTCTTACATTCTTTGGACATATTGTCAAGAGAGGCCAATCCATGGAGCAGAGCATCATATTCAGTAAAGTGGAGGGGCGGTGAAAAAGAGGATGACTCTCGAGATGAATTGACATCAATGGGCTCAGGCATGGAATGATTGCAAGGATGGCTCAGGAACATGCAGTGTTTTGTTGTGTTGTCTTTAGGGTCACTATGGGTAAGAACCAACTCAATGGTTCCTAACAACAAGAACAGAAATATTGAATTGGTGTTTGTTTGGCTATATATCTTCTCAATGATAAAAGAAATTAAACAACATTTAGAGAGAAAATGAGAAAAAGAAAACCTTATGTAGCCCAATTCTACTCCGACATGCAGAAGGTTGTCATGAGTTGAATTGAACCAGCAGCAAATACTGGCTTAGAGAGGTGAGTTAACACAAGTCTAAAAATGTCATAGAGTAGGAGAAAGGCATTGTTATTGTTAATTTCATGTGTCAATCTGACTAGGCTGCAGTGCCATGTTGTTTGCTCAAACAGCACTGTAGAGGTTGATATGTGTTTGCCTGTGATTAACATTTAAATTCATTCATTTTAAGTAAATTAGATAATTTTCATGATGTGGGTGGGTTTCATCCTCTCAGTTGATGGCCTTAATAACAAATCTTAAGGTTTCCCAAAGAAGTTTGAAACATGTTTTCTGCCATAGTTCCTAGACTTCAGTCTGTGATAATAATTTCAGTTAGAAGACTGCAAGTGTTTTTTAGCCTGTCACATAACCAGTGGATTTTGTACTTGCCATCCCTCATAATCATATAAAGCCATAATATTTATTTAATAAATATATGAGATTATATATTTATAATTTTTAGAATTATGATAGAATATACATGTATAGCAATCATACTATAGATATATAGTAGATATATTATATTTATATTTGTGAATCAAGTGATCGATGGATCTATCATCTCTCTGATTGGTGCTGTTTATCTAGATAACCCTGATTTATATAGGCATTTTGTCCATTTCTGCTTGGATCACACCATAGAACAGGATGATATGAGATTCGTGGGACCTGAGTGAAGGCCAGTGATAATTTTGCAACTTATGAGGTTTTGCAACTTTGAGCTCACAGAGAGGTAGCATTGTCCATAGTAAGCTATCACCATCAAGTGGTCTTTGCTAGCAGAGCACATGAAAAGGAAACTTAAAAAGAGTATTTGAGAAATATTTCGCGTATGAGAAAAGGCTTGAGTCTTGATATAATTTGGGGAAGGCTGATGAGAGCTAAGGATCCAATAGCAGTTGAGTGATTCCAGGAAGTTTTAGAGATTTGAGCATTAATGTTAATATAATGTTAACTAACGTTATATGCAATGTAAGGACATTCTGGGGAAAATCTGATCATACTTAAATTTCAGAGGATTATTAGACTTAAAATGTAACTTTTATATACCACCTTATTTTAATACCAACTTACATTAAGTTCATTAAAAAGTTATATATATACATATATGTATGTGTGTGTGTCGTGGTGTGTAGATGAGAAAGCCAGATTAGTACATGAAAGAAATAATATATTTGGTTAACAATCATTTTAAGTACAAAAGGTGTGTATGTTCAAATAAAATTTTACATAGCACACCCCGTTCCACCACCACCACCCCCCGCCCCGTGAACACACACACAAAACAAAATCCAGTGTCATCAGTTAGGAAGACAAATTCGCATGGGGATGAGATAGGGAAGGTGTACTTACCCTAGTAAAGCTACAATCCAAATGATTATCTTTTTAAAAACTATTATTTGTTTTCTTACTCCATCAATATTTAAACTCTTAAAATATTTATCCCCACCAGAATCATAGTTACTCAACTTTTCTGAAGTATATTATTCCCCTGAAATATATTTAAGAAAAAAGAATCATTTCCAATGGGAAAGACCAAGGTTGTTTCTATGGTATGCTAAATAATACAAATGAACAAGAAAAGACATTGATTAAAGTATTTTATAATAAAATAAAAGAATCATTTGGAATTTTAGATTTAACATTCAAAAAGTTATTGAAGCAATATAAAATTGCTATTTATGTTCATCATCAGTTACTAGTTGAATGAGAATTAATAATGTATATTTATCTTATTGCCTATAAAAGGCTTTAATATCAGCAATTATAATCATACAAAATTAAATTCAATTAAAGAACCAAATGTGATAATTTTTCCTTTAGTCATCAAATTCATTTTCAACTTTTAAATGCATAAGAAATATTTTAAAACTGGAAGTAACTTTTTATATGAAGAGAATAAGTTAAACCCAAAAGCATGCAAAAGCATTTATATTTCAATTTGAAAAATAATCATATTGGAAACAACCCTATAAAAATACATAAATTTTCTGCCACAAAAGCCATTTGTAATGACAGGAATATAAATTGTCAGAATAAGAATTTATTTAGGAATCCGTGGCATCATCTTTAAAAGTTCAATCAATCACATAGACATTGTTTGAAATCATTTTTTAAGACTTGTCTATCTCTTTTAATTTTTTTTTCAATAAGCCACTAATATTGTCCCTATTATTTCTCTTCAAAACCCTTATATTGGTTTTTCTCTTTGTCCTATAGCATTGTCATTAATACGGGGTTTCAATTGAGAAAAGAAAGAATGGAAAAAAATTCTGTTGGTTCATTGTTAACCAGATAGCATTGTAGACTCATTTGAAAGATACATAGTGTAGTAACAGATTAGGGTTAGGAAAAAAAATACAGCAAGAAAATAAATGTGAATATTAGTGAAGTCATTTTTTCTGTAGCAGTATTGATTTCATTAATCTTACTTGAAAGATAGGATGACTAAGCAAAAATACCCAAATTCAAAGCCATCAACTGAATAGGAAATAGAAGTGTTGTAGAGGATGGGTGAAGTGATGAATGTTACTTCGTTAAAAGAAGGAAAAAACTATCATTCTTCAGGAGAGCTCCATCATTTTTCTTCTTGTTCTCAAGCTATCTTAATAAGCATTTGATGAATGTTCATTTAGCTGTAAGATAAAAATCCTGTTTAAAATATTGGTCCATGAGTCATCTTTCAAATATTCCATCTTAACAGAATTAAACAAAACATACCAACTAAACAAATAAATAAAAAATAAACATTATCAAATTCTTTGTATAATTATTTAATTTCTTGGGTTTAACTCTCCAGTAGTTGTTGAGAAATGCTAAAAAATTTTATCCTGAACAATAGTAAATTTATAACTAAATAATATATCATATAAATTTCAATGGCAATATTAAGAACAGTTTATATGTATATTTTACCACAGATATTGGTCTCAGTAGATAACACATAATTCCAATTGCATATATGTAGTGTTAAGATGTCACTCTTCTCAGAGGGGTTCTATGGTATTAAAGCATAGGTGTTTGTGAAAATTGTAAAAACTATGGAATGAAGTTTGAGAATAAAAATACATAAAACTGTTCATGTATATCTCAGCTGAAATCTATGTAATATTCATATGGAAGTTTCACAAAGAATTTGTAAGGATAAAAGGACAAAAACTGTTTCTCTACTTTTACATAGAATGCTAGTCTTCAAATATCTCACTTGAGTATAAGTATACCAGATAGCTGTGCTAGAAGACACTTGTTTAGAAAAATTGCATTATATTCAGTATGAAAAGAAAAGAAAAAAACAAAGATTTACTGAAATGTTATTTGTTGTATGAGGAAGATGGGATCTATTAGAAAGACATACATATAAAAGCATAATAATGTGCATAAACTGAGAAGCTTCAATAATTTGTTACTCCAATGATTGCAGTGCATAATATGCATTTAATATCTCATCAAATGATCAGTATTCTTTACTGATTTTTGAAAAAAAATGTCTTTTATCTGACTAAATCCACAAGTAATAAATACAAGAAAAGAAAAATGAGTACACCATTTCTAAAAATTATTTTTATGTATTAATGGGATAATGTATACATAAAATTTAGAATACATTATAGTCTTAATATTATCAAAAACTATTTTTATTTAATTCTTATTCGATGGCAGGAAGTTTATGTTATCAAGTTATATTATCACAACAAAAATGTAAATGATATAGGTGTTATTTGTTAGTTGCCATGAAGTCCCTTCTGACTTTTGGCAACCTCAGGTAAAACAGAACACAACATTGTCCAGTCCTGCATCATCCACATAATTGCAAGCATGTTCCAGTCTATTGTTTCGGATACTCTGTCAATCCATTTTACCAGCTATCTCCCATGTTTGCCTTGACTCTCTACTCTATCAAACATTGTGTCCTCCTTGAGAGATGAATAAAGTAAGGAAGTTGAGTAATGATCTGCTGTGTTCCATAATGTTTCTGTTGGCTAACTTTTGGAAGCAGATCACTGACCTTTTTCCTCATCTGTCTGGAAGTTCCACTGAAATTTGTGACCTTGTTCGTATTTGAAATACTGTGGCATAGCTTCCACAATTATAGTAACACACGAGAGTGACCTTGCTTATATTTGAAATATTAATGCATGGCTTCCAACATGACAGCAACACACACACACCACCACAGTATCACAAACAAGTGAATTATTGCTATCATTACTGTTATTGTCAATCTACAAATTAGGCAACTTAGTCTTAAATGGCTAGCTCATGGTCCCATAGGTCATAAATAGCAGATTTGAGATTTAAAGCACTGGTGGTGTTGTGGTTATGTATTCCACATGGTAGGCAGTTTGGAATCACCAGCATCTCTGCAGCAGGAGAAAGAATGGGCTTTCCACTCCTATAAATAGTTACAGTCACAGAAACCCACAGGGGTCACTATGAGTCAGCATTGACTTGATGACTTCAAGTTTAGTTTTGTTGTTGTTATTGCTGTTCTTGTTGTTATTTAAGTAGGAGCCCTCGTGGTTAGTGGTTTCTTGATGGGCTGCTGACCACAAGATCAGAAGTTGGAAACCACCTGACATTCCACAAGAGAAAGGTGAGGCTTTCCATTTCCATAAAGATTTACAGTCTTGAAGAGGAGCAAGATGGTGACCAAGTAGCACCCATAGGAGGGACTCTGTAGAGATTAGTGCAGAGGGCCCATGGAAAGGGATATCCTACACTTCCAGACAGAATGCTTCTTAGCACTACGAATAGTAAACACACATTTATTAAAACAAAACAGCAGCATTGGCCATCAGCACAAGCTGGAGGAGTGCAGCTCCCCAACTTTACAGACCAATTTTCCCCAGTCCCAGAGCTAGCTAAGTTGGCTGACTGGCTGAACTGCAGGGAGACGGCTCTGCATGACCAGCCTGGGGCTGATATAGGCACAGATAGTCTTGTCTCTTGGCCCAAGCCAAGAGAGCTCCCTTCCAGTCCCCTACGTTCAAAATAGCAGGGATAGCACCACACACTCAGCCATGGGAGGATAACACTACAGGGCAACTTGTAGTGGCCATAAATAGTGAATAAGCTAACTCTCCGTGCAAGCTGTGGGAGCTCTAGCCCCACTCAGCAAAATTAATCACGCATACCTGAGGTAAAACTATGCATGGACTCATCTTAAGGTTCCTGAAAAACATGACCATTCTCAGGCTTTTGTTGTTGGTTTTTATAGGCAACATGACGTCCATCAGCACTAAATTAGCATAACAAAACAAGCAGACACTGCACCAGTGGCTTCACAAAGTTCAGACAGGGTGTTTGTGCAGCAGACAAAGACCATAAATCTTAGGGCCCAGAGGGTCCTTCAGCCTGAAGTACTGGATAGACAGAAATCTGCCAGCTGTCTCATAACATCAGCCCTGGTCAACATCCAAATCACTTCATATGAGTAACCTTCCCTCTGAGTAGGCTGTTGCTTCATCCCTCCCTCCTAGAACACCTAGGTAGGTGGAAGTAATAGACCCCACTTCCCCACCCCAACTTGGTCACCTCCATTATCTGAAAAGAGCTCACCTAATCCCTTCCGACCTGATGCACCCAAGATCTATTTCTTTAAGATAATTAACCCACATCATAAGAATACAGGACTTTCAGCCCTACTAGACACCAAACTTATTCCCCTACCTTTAATTTCAACCTTATTGTGGGCTCCTAAAAGACCACAATGTAATAAACAATATATGACTAGTCACCATTCCCCACTGCTCAAAAGGTCTCTGCTCTACACAGTCCTGATTTCCCCCAGGAAAAGGTTTAGAGCTCAAACAAGCATACATGAACAGCTTTTCTACTTCTTAATATTGTATTTCTTTAACTATTTTTATTTTGATACTCTTGTCTTACACTTTCTTCTTTTAATATTAATATCTATATGTTTATTTCACAGCCCATTTGACTTTTATTCTATTTCTTTTGTCATCCTCAATCCTTTATTTTTCTTCTCATGCTCATAAAGTCAAAATCTGAAACTATTAGAATTTTCCCCTTTTTTCCTCTAAAGTATTTTTAGCTAGTCCTCCATCATTGCAAAACAAGGCAATATATTTGTCAATTTTCCATTCTTGACAAATTGGAATCCTTTCCTTTGTTGTTTCCTTTTATTCTCCCTCCTCTAACACTTCCTTTTCTACTCTTTGATCTACTCCCTAACACTTAATCTAACACTTTCTACCAGGTACTTAATATAAAGTGTCAACCACCCCTCAACTGCACCACCTAATAGAATTAACTACCTCACATAACCCCATGTCCCTAACAACTCTCAGAGAGACACCCAGATGCCTCGTACACAATATATCAGTTCACACACAGAGACACACCCAAAAGGGAAATAGACACAAATAACACCAACCGGAACTAAATGAAATGTTTCAATTTGTCATACTATGTAATTACCAGAAATAAGAATTTAAATGACAGATAGTTGCATTCATACAGTGGATGAAGAGTGTGAGAGAAAAAATGAGGAAAATAGAAAAGCTAGAATCTTCACTACATTTCTTACAAGAAGAACTCTGAAAATAACAAACAAAATTTCAAACACTATATGAGTAGAATTACACAGTACAATAAAAGAACAGAGAAACATAATCGAAGAGATGCAAAACCAAATTAGTGAGCTTGAAAGCAAATCTATAGATTCCAATCTTAAAGAACATACAACAAAAAATTCAAGCGATTGAGAAAAATTTGAGAATAATGTGGGGCATCCTAAAGGGGAAAGACCTCCATCTTATAGGGATTCCAAAAGCAGAAGAAATAAAAAAAAATTCAACACAAAGGATAGTCCAAGAATTCCTGGAAGAAAAAATTATCCAATGCCGAAAGGATGAAAAGATAATTATTCACAAGATGAAAGAACCCCAATCAAGAAAGGTCCCAAAAGGAAAACTCCTTGACATATTGGAGTTAAGATCTCTAGCATCAAGGACAAGGACAAAAATTCTAAGAGCAGTCAGAGAAACAGAGAACATTTCCATACAAAATGTCAGCAAGTAGAATTACCTTAGATTTCTCAGCAGAAACCATGCAGGGAAGGAGACAATGGAGTACGATATACAGTCCTGAAGGAAAGAAAACTGTCAACCTAGAATCTTGTACTCAGGAAAAAATATCACTCAAATATGATGGGAAAGTAAAACTATTCCAATACAAGGAGATCTTACAGGAATTCACAAAAACAAGAACGCTATTACAAAAAATATTCACTGAAGTACTATGTAAAAATTTTTTTAAAGAACACAAACATGAAATAAACATAAAAGACAATGTCTCACAAAAACTAACACACAGGAAGCAGCATCAAAAACCAACTAAACAAACAAAAAACAATGAATACAGGAAGAACAAAGAAACTAAACACAACATAGACACTTACACACAACATGCAAAAATATAAAGCAAAAGGAGAGTAACAAATACATATGTCAATTATCTCACTGAATGTTAATGTATGAAATGCACCAGTAGAGAGCAGCAGAATTTATAAGAACCAGATGGTTTCAAGAAGGAATTCTACCATACATTCAAGGAAGATATTATGCCAATTCTGCACAAATTATTCCAGAACATAGAAAATGACAAAAAACTCCCGAACTCATTCTATGAAGCCAGCTTAACACTGATCCCCAAACAGGACAAAGGGATGTAGGATTGTTCAATATACAAAAACAATTCATGCAATCCACTGCATAAATAAGGAAAAGAATAAAAACCACATTATCATATCAATAGATGCGGAAAAGGCATTTGAAAATACACCACACACATTTTTTTATCAAAATAGGAACAGAAGGGAAAGTCCTCAACATAATAAAAGCCATATACAATAAACCAACAGCCAACATCACGCTCAATGCGGGAGAAGCTAGAAACATTTCCACAGGAAACAGGGAAAAGACCAGGATGTGCCCTATCATCACTCTAATTCAATATTGTACTGGACGTCATCAGATAACAAAAAGAAATCAAGGGAACACAAATAAGCAAAGAAAAATGAAACTGTTCCTATTTTCAGATGATATGATCCTATATATAGATGACCCAAGAGTCTCCACAAAAGGATTACTGAAATCAATTGATGGATTTGGTAAGGTAGCAGGATACAAAATTAACAACCAGAAATCAATCAGATTCCTGTATACCAGGGAAGAGAACTATAAAAAAAAGTCATTTAGACAGCAATACCATTTACAATAACCACTCAAAAGATTAACTACTTAAGAATAAATTTAACTCAAGAAACAAAAGACCTAACAGAGAAAATTACAGAACATTACTACAAGAAACCAAAAAAGACTTACAAAAATGGAAGAATATCCTATGCTCATCATTAGAGAGACTTAATATTGTAAAAATGTCAATACCACCTAAAACAATCTACAGATATAACGCAATCCCAATTCCAATCCCAAGCACATTCTTTAAACAAATGATAAAACTATTTATTAATTTCATATGAGTAGGCAAAAGAATCAGGATAAGCAAAGAACTTCTTACAAAGAGGAACAAAGCAGGAGGGCTCAAACTGCCTGACTTAAAACATAGCCTCAATAATCGTAACAACCTGATACTGGTACAACAGAGTTATATAGATGAATGGGTCAGAACAAAAAGCCCAGGCATAAATGCATGAGTTGGCAGGGCACTAATCTTTGACAAAGTGTCAGGCAGAATTGGGAGTTAGCAGGGCAGGCGAGTGAAGAGATACATGGAGCTGGTGAAAACACTTGAAGGACGCTATGAGGGGCCAGGTCTGCACTCCCCTTAGGTAGCCTTCCAGCCCAGTTGCAGAAAGCTGACCATTACAGATAATTTTGAACATTGTTGCTTAGCCCAGGATCTGCAGAAAACAAAAATTTAGTGGAAAATCCCCCAGCTACTTCCTCCTCCTAAACCCAGGCTATAAAACTCTCCAGTTCAAGCCTGGACAGTGCGACTTCTGTGACCCCCAATTAGGGACCCGTGAATCTTGTCTGGGAGCTCTGAAATAAACTTTCAAAACTGCTTTCTACCTTTGCCTTCCTTCTTTCCATCATCAAATGTACCACCTTACATTTGGTGCACGAAACCCAGGAGGATTAGAGCCATCCTGATGCACCCCCACCTGCAGGCAACCGTCTCTTCTCCATCCTTCCTTCCCTCAAACCCGGGATCTCTCAGCTGCCATCTGCTGCGTTTACGAGTGAGTACCTGACTACATTTTATTATCTCTGCTATTTTGGCCACTGTCCCTTGCTGCTGGGTTCCTCCACCAGAGACTCTGTCCATTAATTTTTGCTGAACTATGGGCCCATGTTAAAGCCTCTCCATCCAAAGGACAGACACTAGGGGACACCTGAGTCTCTCTGCTCCTTTACCAAGGGAGCTAGGTGGCTGCTTAGCGCCCCCCCTCCCACCGCCGCCCACTTCAACCAAAGTTCAGAAGAATTCAGGGGCACCTGGGACTGTGTTCCTTTTCCAAGAACCTCACAGCATAGGAAACAAAAATTCCAAGTCGGTCTCTTCCACACCTCTAGGGTGTGTCTCCTTGATAACCTCGCAACCCTCGGCTTAACACCAGGCCTCAGCCCAAATGCCTTGATTTTTACTGTAATTCAGTTTGGCCCCAATACAAACTAGACTATAGGTCTCAATGGCCAGAAGACAGGATTCTCGATTTCAACATTTTAATTGATCTCAGTAACTTTTGCCAGCAAACAGGCAAATGGCGTGAGGTCCAACAGGTCCAAGCTTTCTTCCTACGACGCTCCCATCTCTCTCTGTACTTTCTGTCACCCTGCTCCAGTTATCTTAGCCAAACACTCTCTTAACCAGAAACACTCACCAGCTCAGATAGACTCATCGCTCCCCAATCAGGTCGCCAACAGTATTCCCCGCTCATCTTCCTCTGAACCCCCCCCCCCCCCGACTCCTTGCCTGCGCCCGCAGTAAGGCCGCTCCCATATTCTGGATAACCCTCGCTATCACCTCGCTCTGTCACCCACTCAACTCCCAACCACCCCTCCGCTGATCCCCCCACTTCAGGCCCTAAGCTCTCTCCTTTGTCTTCGCCTGTCAGTCATCATATCCATTCACACCAACCCCTCCTCTGCCCTCTATGGGAAGCTCTCGTCCACGTCCAAGTTCCCTTTTCTCTCACTGACTTATCCCAAATTGAAAAGCGCTTAGCTTCCTTTTCCAATGGTCCCACAACCTACATCACAGTTTTGCTATTTGTCTCAAGCCTACGATTTATCATGGCATGTAGTACTTTCATCCATTCTCATCTCATTTGAAAGTGAGTGTGTTTTTACCACTGGCCAGCAGTATTCAGCCCAGGTTCATCTAAATGACCTTAGTATCCCTGTGGGTACCGAAGCAGTCCTGAGACAGGAGCCAGGCTGGAGTTACCAGACTGATACCCAGGCAAGAAGAGACAGCCGGGCCCACCAAGATAAAAAGCTCCAGTGTGTCTTGGCTGGCCTCCAGGCAATCTCTCACAAAGCAGTCAACTTTGACAAGCTCGGGGAGATTACTCAAAGGCCGGCTGAAAATCTGGCAGCATTTTAAAATTGCCAGGTGAAGCCCTCCTAGACCCAACCTCACCATCAGAAGAAAAGTTCAAAAGGGATGAAGATGGCCATCAGACTCCTGTCTGGGACATGGTAAATAAGGCTTCTAAAGTCTTTAATACCAGAGAGGAGCAAGCAGAGGCAGACAGGGAATCCCAAAATCATGAAAAGGAAAATTTACAAGCCTAAGCCCTGATTGCAGCCCTGAGGCCATTGGCAATCAAGATGTCGCATCCTTCCCAGTCCCTGGGAATAGCAGTTTCAGACCAGCTCCAGGAGTCTGCTTTAAGTGTGGCCAACGAGGTCACTGGGTCCCTCGCTGCCCACAACCTTGTCCGCCCAACAAGCCTTGTCCAGCATGTGGTCAGTCGGGCCACTGGAGAAATGACTGTCCTTCGGCTCCCATCCGCAGGTATCAAACCTCTCAGGTGGCTGTGCAGCAACCAGAGACTCAGTGCTTCTTAAGACTCTTCATCCAAAACTTCTACAACCACGGTGGTCAGGTTCACACATCGTAATCTTTACCACTCCTATGGGAGTAAAACTCTTAGGAACCCTGGGTGGCACCATATTTTCCAAGTCAAGCACCCCCATTTTAGTCCTTTTGAAGCCCCCTACGTTTGTCAGGTTTTGGAACCCACTCAAATACACCTTAGCTGTAGCCATGACCCTATTAACGATGGTTGAAGCCCATAACTCTTATGTGTGGCCCTTTAAAGTCAAAGAAACCTACCCCTCACAGTCAGCTGAAATAACTCATCTTATTGGCCAGAAAGACTGCTCTCTCCAAGGGTACCAAAGTCAGCTTGTTATTTCCCTCAGTCTTAAGGCAGTTACAACTCATTTTAGACCATTTCCCTGCTTCCTATATGACCAAAAACAGGCCTGCTGTCGGTTGTGACCTGAAGAGTATGGTGGGTGTCCATACTTGTCCTGCAAAAAACACGACACATACAATGGACGAGTACTTGCTGATTCAACCTTTTTTACTCAGGACAGGACATTCCACCTTCATATTACCAACTCTTGGAACCAGAGATGGACCAAAGGAGTCATAGGCAAACTATACAACTCTCAATACAGCTCAGGCAGTGTTAGCATTTACAGGGAATATGTTTTAGCCTTTCAAACCCAGAGACAAATCTCCATCAACATTCTCCAGGCAGAATAAACACTTAAAAATCAGATACCTCACAAACCCCAGACTACCATAATGTCCTTGTGGATCCAGATAATCCAACACACTCTGCTATTCCTTAATCGAACCCATGAGCTAAAAAATGCCACTCATTGCTTCCTGGTATCTCCCTTCAAAGACCTCTATTGGCTGAAGTCCCTGCCAACTTTGGTAAGATCTTTCCCAAAAAAGCATCCCAAACAGGATGTACCATTCCACTGAGTCAGGTCCCACTATGGGAGCCATAGGAAGTAAATCAGACTTAGGCACAGCAAGTCTGTTACTTCACAGATCAGAATGTAGATGGCTTTTATCTGCATGGAGTTTGCAGACATAATACAACTGTTAATAATAAACTTTTCTCCAATCTCAGACAATTCTTTTGGTGCAATGGAACTTTAACTAAATGTGTAAATTCTTCCACAGCAGGACTTTCTTTTCCAGTTACCGTAGTTCCTCAGCTCACCCTGTATAGTCAGTCTGAGTTGGCATGGTTACTCTCTGTCCAAAGGTCAAGGAGAGCAGCATTCCTTCACATTATGGTAGGTATAAGCCTAGCCTCTTCAATTGCAGCATCTGGAGTGGCTGGAGGTGCATTCGGCCACTCCATCATCTCAGCCCAAGATTTTGAAGACCGATCGCAGACCGCTTTGGAGTCCACCACAGCCTCCTTAGCCTTGTTGCAATGCCAGTTCACCTCTCTGGCCCAAGTTGCCCTACAAAACAGACGGGCCTTAGATCTTCTCACCGCTAAAAAAGTGGGTACCTGCCTCTTCCTCAGGGAAGAGTGCTATTATTACATCAATGAATCAGGACCGGTAAAGCAAGACATAGAAACACTGACCTGCTTAAGCAAAGACCTCCACAGTCACGGGAGGAAAAATTACTCCCTGTTTTGCTGGCTTCAACCCCCCTTAGCCACCTGGTTGTTGCCCCTTGTAGGGCCACTAAACCTTATCTCTTTATTTTCTCTCTTTACTCGATGCTTTCTCAGATTTATCCGGCAGTGCATACAAGAACTGTGCAGGGTCACAGAAAACCAGCTTCTCCTCCACCCATACAACCGTTTGCCTACTGGCCTCCCTTTGCCTGCTCCAGTGTCCAAACACACAGTACCACCTACCAGCAGGAAGCAGCAAGCCAGACTACAACACCCCTTATCACCAAAACGCCAGAATATCAGGCAAAATCAGGATTTAGCGGGGTAGGCGAGTGAAGAGATACCTGGAGCTGGTAAAAACACTTCAAGGACGCTGCGGGAGGCCAGACTCCCCCCCCCTCCTCTTTGGTGCCCAGGTACAGAAAGCTGACCATTACAGATAACTTTGAACACTGTTGCTTAGCCCAGGATCTGCAGACTACAAAGTTGCAGTGGAAAATTCCCCAGCTATTCCCTTCCCCAGACCTGGGTTATAAAACTCTCCACCTCTCACCGGACGACGTGACTTCTCTGGCCCCCAATTAGGGACCTGTGAACCTCGCCCAGGAGCTTTGAAATAAACCTTTGAAACTGTTTTCTACTTTTGCCTTCTTTCTTTCTTTCCATTGCTAAATCTACCTACACAAAGGACCTAGAAATCTCCAATGTGATAAAGAGAAATCTCTTCAACAAATGGTGTTGGGCAAAATGGATTTCCGTATGCCAAAGAATGAAAAAAGGCCCATATATATTCCCATGCACAAAAATGAACTCAAGTTGGATTAAAGGCATAAATGCAATCCCCAGAGCTATCGGTATCATCACTGAGAAAACTGGAACAAACTTAAGGACAATATGAGGAGGGTCACCAAAAACCTGTAAAAGGTCCACTGGGCAGAGCTTTTGTAGTATGCATTATTCCTGCTAGGAGAGCATTGAGCAACTCGCTTTGAATTAGAGCACGCAGTGGTGTCACTTGGGAAGGTTCTCTTTGGTTATAGTGATGTTTTTTCACAAAAGCAGTTTTCCTCAAACCTCAGTTTTTGTGATGGTTGATTTAAGAGAACAGCATGAGGCTGTGAAATTTTGTTTCCTTCTCGGGAAAAATGCCACAGACACTGTTGTGATGTTGAACAAAGCTTATAAGGGCAGCGCTATGGGAAAAACTCAAGTGCTTGAGTGGTTTTCTCATTTCAAAATTGTGGAAATATTGCTTGGTGACAAACTTTGTTCTGGACATCCATCAACTTCCCAAATCGACGAAAATGTTGATAAAATTCGCCCACTTGTGCTCATATCTTGGAGTTTGGTTCAGCGAATTTTAACAGAAGATTTGGGAATGAGAAGGCTCACAGTGAAATGTGTGCTCGGGTTCTGACTGGCCAGGATAAAGAGCATAGATTGGAAACATGCATTGCTTCAAAAGAAGCGACCCAGACTGTTTCCAAGCTCAATACTAGTTTAAAGATGTGGTGCTATTCTTACAACCCAAAATCAAACATCAATCAAGCCACAGAAAATGACATCATCACCTCACCCCAAAAAAGTTCATCAAATGAAATAAAAAATCAAGACTATGCTCATTAGTTTTTTGATGTGAAGGGCATAGTGAATTTGAAATTCCTTCCACCAGATCAGACTGTCAGTCAAGTTTTCTATTTAGAGATTTTGAAAAGATTGCATAATGGTGTTTGGCCAAAAAAGACCTGGTTTGTGGCAGATGGGGGACTGTTTTTGCCACCACAATAATGCACCTGCTCACACAACCATCTTGGTGTGCCAGTTTTTGGCAAGGAACAGGATGCCTCTCTTGCCTCACGTAACTTACTCACCTGACCTCACTCTGTGCAACTTCTTTTTGTTTCCATGAATGAAGAGAGACATGAAAGGAAAGTGGTTTGACAACTTAGAAGAGGTGAAAAATAAAGAGAGGAAGGTGCTATCAGCTAGCCAAACAGATGACTTTGAAAAATGTTTCCAAGGATGGAAACACAGATTAACAGTACTTTGAAGTTGATAAGGCAATTTTGTAAATCAAATTTCAATAAATAGCTTAAAAAAATCCATTTTGTTGGGGTAGCCCCTAGGATTACACAACATACACAGACTTCCAAGTATAATGAAGGATGAACAGACAATGGAAGACATGATGGAAGACTGGGAAATGCTGAAATTGCACCACTTACTTACATCAGAAGATTTCATCTGAAGAGTAAAATGAGAGCCCACAGATTGTTTAACACAATTCACTAACGACACATTGTACAAGGGAGTAACTACCAAATTATAGAGAACTCTACAATAGCTCAAAAAGAAAATGTTAAAAATGACTCAATTAAGAAGCGGGGTAAAAAAAACATGAACAAACAGTTCACCAAAAATGAAGTACAACTAGATTATAAACACATGGAAAAATGCTCATGAGCATTAGCCATCAAGAGGATGTAAATTAAACTACAATGAGATACCACCTTACACCGTCAGTGCTAGCCCTATTCAAACAAAAACAGAAAACAACAAGATCTGGAAGAGGCTATGGAGAGAATAGAACTCACAACACCATTGGTATACTTGTAAATACATATAAACAATATGGAAAATGATTGGTGATACTTTAAAACCTGGTAATTGAAATCACATATGATTCAGAATGTCACTGTGTTTGGCCTGGTTAACTAGAGAAACAAATCTAGATATACTCATATATGTGTAAGAGAGTGTTTTATATCAAAGAGCAATTTTATAGTGAGAAAACATCCCAGTCCAGTCCAGATCAAGTCTCTAAGCCCAATATTAGCACATAAGTCTGATACTAGTACATAAATTCATCTTCAAACTCACACAGTCACATCAATGATGCAAAATGCAGGAAGATCACAGATCAGTGGGTGCAAAATCTTGTGGATACAATAGCAGTGGAAGCATCTTAGTACTGGCATGGGTCTCTGTGTGGCATCTCTTGCTCTCCGAGTGTGCTTTTCAACAGGAAGGTGGCTCTCGAAGGTCTTAGGAAATCTCAGTGTGCTTTGTCAACAGAAGGTGAAGGCGGAGAGAGAGCTACACTGGCCTCCAGATATTCATTTATTTCGGTCGCCCTCCAATTAAGCTGCAACCTTATTGAGAGGCTAAATTCCACCCCTTCACTCTCAGTAAATATCTTCAAGCTAATACAAGATTATGGACCTACCGCAACCACTATTAGGCAACTACCCAGAAGAAATGAGACACAAAATGAATGGATATATCCTCTCCCAAGTTTATTGCAGCACAGTTCACACTAGCAAGAAACTGGAAGCAGCCCAAATGCCCAACAGTGGAAGACTGGTTAAATAAACTATGGTACATACACACAATGAAATACTATGGTGCATACTCACAACAGAATACTATGTATCCCTGAAAAAGAGTGATGAAAGCATGAAACATGGAAGAACCAGGAAACCATTTTACTGAGTGAAGTTAGTCAATTACAAAAGGACAAATTTTGTATGAGTCTATTACAATAAAGAGAAACAGCTATTAAACAAATCTTAGTGACCAATTCCCTGCCAAAAGTATAAAAATTCTTCCTACTGGCCATGAACCATACATCACGTCACTTATGTACAGTTCATAAGAACCATCTTGAAAGAGGAGACCTCACATCAGCTGGGATCTCTCCTTCAAGAAAGGGAAAATGAAGAAGGCCAACCACTTGATGCTAAACAACACTGAGGCAAGGCAGAGACAAATCAACAGGCCCTTTACTGGAATGAGAGGAGAATGTTACTGGGAAAGCAAGTTAAAATCAGGGGAGGGAGCATCCACATTTCAGAGGATATTGTTTAAAGTGAGTAAATGGGTAAGAGCAACCTCACATTGGGAAGGGATGCTAAACCGTAATTGTAGGGAACCTAGGGGGAAAATAAAGCCAGTTCCACGTTCCTGAGTAGACATTTCGAATATGTTTCCACCCAACCCTTAGTGAACCATGGCATGGACTAAACATTATATGATCTTAGACAATGGTCTTACAGGAAACATAGAATCCCCCAAGGACCATACCAGAAAGACTTCATGTGGAAACTCAACTGAATGAATTGGACCCTACCACAAAACTACCTGTAGCCCTTTGATTTAGGACTGAAATTCTCTGATGGGAAAGGAAGCAAAGGATGACCACCCCAAGATTGTGGAAATGACAGTCATTGGATCTTGAGTGGGACTTCTGATTTAGTGGGCATTCAATGAAAAGGGACCCAGAACTACCTTATATTTAGTATCTCAATGCTCCTCTTGCATTAAAAGGACAGATATTTATTTAATAGCCAAAGATCTGCCCCTGTGAGAATGTGAAAGGAAATTATCCTATAGCACGACCCACCCCCAGGCCCAATGTAATTAAGAAATCAATTTGTATAAAGCAACAGCTCATGGATTGCAGCTTGCAGTTGGACTATACTCACATAAACTCCTCATATGAGCAGTGTCTAAAATTTTATGCCATTGGATAAATAACTGATTTTTTTCAATGCAATCATCTTATACCCCAGGGGGATGATCAACAATATTTTTCCAATTTGTTTGGGGGGTGTGTGTGTGTTTGTTTTTTTGTTGTTGTTCTTGATTGTTCGGGTTTTTTTTCATTATAGGACCGCCAAAGTCTTCTAGAGTCATTCATAATCTGTGGACAAGCAGATGGATTCTGGGCTCCCACTTAATTCTAGCCCCAGTCCAAGAACTGTTAGTTCTTATAACATAGCCCTGCTCGATACTCGCCTTCATGAAGAAATCACTGAAGATAAGGCTGCTACAACAAAGTGTGGTGAAGAAAACAGTTGTTACCTGGCTATCAATTGGAATAGTGTCTGAGGTCTTACATATTTATATTTAACCAAGCAGACATTTAAGTGAGGCGTCAACTAAGTTCACATCAAAGAAGCATACCAGCCTGTGTGATCTAAAGAATACGGAAATAGAATCCAGATATGAAAAAGGGAACAGTATCAGAGCTTAAATTGTTAACACCATGTTTATAGAAAGCTATGGAGTACAGTAGAAGGCCAAAATCCATCTGCAGAGTATCTAGTCAGATTAAGTCTCTGGCAGATCTCTTCTGGCCACAGGCAAGATACTCTAACATCTTTACTATCAGACAAAGATTATTATAGACTTGATTATGGTAGATTGAACCGCAGTATAATATGATGCTTGGTTAGTTGGCCTCCCTCTTGGCCCTACCTGAATTTTCTCTAGGCTTAAATATTTCTTGCTCATTCCACAACATAAATTTATGCTCTGGTTTTTAAAATATTGTTGGTAGTCTTTTCTTTCTTACTCTTCATTTATTTTTATTATTTATTATTTATTTATTTAATCATTTTGTTGGGAGCTCATACAACTCTTATCACAATCCATACATACATCAATTGTGTCAAGCACATTTGTACATTCGTTACCCTCATCATTCTCAAAATATTTGCTCTCCATTTAAGTCCTTGGTATCAGCTCCTCATTTCCCCCCCTCCCTCTCTGCTCCTCCCTCCCTCATGAACACTTAATAATTTATAAATTTTTATTTTGTCGTGTCTTACACTGTCCGATGTCTCCCTTCACCCACTTTTCTGTTGTCCATCCCCCCAGAGAGGAGGTTATATGTAGATCCTTATAATCAGTTCCTTCTTTCTACCCCACCTTTGCTCCCCACTCTGGTATCGCCACTCCCACCATTGGTCCTGAAGGGATCATCTGTCCTGGATTCCCTGTGTTTCTGGTTTCTATCTGTACCATTGTACATCCTCTGGTCTAGCCGGATTTGTAAGGTAGAATTGGGCTCATGATAGTGGGGAGGGGGGCAGGAAGCATTAAAGAATTAGAGGAAAGTTATATGTTTCATTGTTGTTACAGAGCACATTGATTGGCTCATCTCCTCCCTGTGACCCTTCTGTAAGGGTGTGTGTGTGTGTGTCCTGTTATCTACAGATGGGCTTCATTTCTCCACTCAACACTCACCCTCATTTACAATGATATGATTTTTTTGTTCTCTGATGCCTGATACCTGACCCCTTCAACACCTCGTGGTCACACCAGCTGGTGTGCCTCTTCCATGTGGGCTTTGTTGCTTCTGAGCTAGATGGCTGCTTGTTTACCTGCAAGCCTTTAAGACCCCAGAGGCTATATCTTTTGATAGCCGAGCACCATCAGCTTTCTTCACCACATTGCTTATGCACATATTTGTCTTCAGCAATCATATTGAGAAAGTGGACACACAATGATATGTTTTTTTGTTCTTTGATGCCTGATACCTGGTCCCTTCGAAACCTCGGGGTCATACAGGTTGCTGTGTTTCTTCCATGTGGGCTTTGTTGCTTCTGAGCTAGATGGCTGCTTGTTTACCTGCAAGCCTTTAAGACCCCAGAGGCTATATCTTTTGATAGCCGAGCACCATCAGCTTTCTTCACCACATTTTCTTATGCACACATTTGTTTTCAGCAACCATTTCGGGAATGTGTGCATCATGGAATGCCAATTTAATAGAACAAAATGTTCTTGCATTGTCTTACTTTTTATTTTTATGCTATCATTATTTTCTGGGTTTTTAAATTATTTCTCTTAGGTTTCTCAGTTTGTGAAGCACAGAAAGAGTAGATGCAATATCTGATACAATGGTGTATCAGGGATGGGGTGACGAGGATGAGGGGAATTGGAGAGCAAACAATTAATGTGGGAGTAGGAAGGGAGCACTAGAACTGATTGTGATGATATATATAAAAGTCTTTTTAATAGTGACATAACTATGAAATTGTATTAGATGTGAATTTTACATCAAGGAAACTACTGCTCAACCAAAGTTGACCAATTGTTACCATAGGTGAAAGAGGAAGATTTTTGCTTAGGGGTATTGAGTTTATGTTAATGGTGGTGAAATAATTAGGTAAAATATATCAATAATGGTTCTAATACACAGAGAGTAAAATCAAGGGCATGGTACAATCAATGGTACTAATTGTTGAATTGGAGGATGTTTTGTTATGTATAATTTTGCCACAATTAAAAAATAAAAATTACACTAATAACAATGAGTACAAGGAAAAAGAAAATGTTCTGAAATTAATTGTGGTAATGATTGTACAAAGCTTCTTGATATGACTGAACTATTGAATTGTATGATATGTGCCAATGAAACTTTTAAAAAGATTACAGTCTTAAAAACACATGAGGCAGTTTAACCCTTTTGTATGGGGTCACTATGAGTTCGAATCCATTCAATGGCAGGAAGTTTTGCTTGCTTTTTCAGCAATTTAGCATAAAATAATGTACTGAGGTTCTTTCCTTAATAATGAAGTTTGGGGGGAGGGAGATACAGTGAAACAGTCAGTTTTCTCAACTGGAAACATTTATATGAAATGAAACAAAGCCAAAAAACTAAACCAACAGCAAAATAGACACACACACAAACATAAATAACATAGCCTGAACTGGTCTTTGACAAATGATGCAACATAAATAAAATCACATAACTGTCATCATCATCATAAAGTATCTTTGAAGAGGTTGAAAACAGGAAAAACATTTCCTTGTTTCCATGTGAGGTTGGGATGAGCGAACATTCTTTGGTTATTGAGACCCTGCGGTGTCACGAGTTATTGCCAGTTGTTTTCAGCACCTGAAGAGAATTAGTGTGTGTCCTCTAGAGCGGGTTAGTTTTCAGTATACTCACAGTAAAATAGAACTACTTTTGATTTTTAACATGATCATTAATCACAACAGTTAACCAGTTAAGGTTCAAAGAGTGTTATACATATTCTATATAATTTAATGGAAGCATAGTATTTTTTATTTTGTGTGTATAAGTAAAAAATCCAAGCACAGGACCAGGGTATGCATCTCCAGTGTTGTACAACCATAATTTGTAGATACACACCAGACAGTGTGGGAAAAACTACTTTATTTCATCAAATTGGATCTAGTAATTAGCTCTACTGTAA
Organism: Echinops telfairi; assembly: GCF_000313985.2. Taxonomy (NCBI): domain Eukaryota; kingdom Metazoa; phylum Chordata; class Mammalia; order Afrosoricida; family Tenrecidae; genus Echinops; species Echinops telfairi. Next base: position 9,086,909 of record NW_022103942.1, read on the forward strand.
AATCCCCTTTCACATGGGGGCGGGGCGGGGAATCTAGTCAGCAGCAAATAAGTTAAAAAGTGATACGGTCACACATCCTTTTGTATCTTACTTATATTTCTGGTTGAAGCAAAACTTGGATAATTTGGGGAAATTCTTAATATGCTTGCTGTGATATAACAAGCTCACTATGAATTGGAGTGAGAAAATGTTACAAAAGCAAAATTGATTGACTGTGGCTCTCTCCTCACCACAGTTTTTTTTTTATGACTTATACTTTTGTATATTTCTAAATTATCCCAGAGTTTTGTGTTCTCAACTAAATATGTTCATGTGGCAAACATGACCAAGTGTACTTAACCAACTTTAATCATAGATTTGGACCTAATTCTATCTGTAAATTTTGTAAATATGATTATCATCATATTTATATGCTTGAGCTGGGAACAAATTTTGAGGTAGCCTTATTGGAGAGCATAAAAATTAGGTCCAGAGAAGAAGTAATTTAACTATGATGACATTGTTTTTTGACAGGGTTAGGACTAGAAACAAGATTTTCTATCTCTTAGTCCTAAATGAATTCCATGATATTGCTCCACGTCCCATTTATCTTCAGAGATAGTTATTTATTTTCTTTATACTATTTATTTATATAAGAAATAGACTCATGAAAATTATTTCCTGGAAAAATATGATTTGAATGATAACTTCATTAGAGGAAAGTATATAAACTACTTGCTTGTGCTGAGGAAAAGAATGTATGAAGACAGTATGTCATTCATTTGTATTTATCTTTTTTCTCTACTTGCAAAATACTATTAGGGTTTAGAGGATATATATATATATACATATATATATACATATATATATAATCTTAAACTTGAAATCCAGGTACTAAATTCATAACTCAGAAAGATTCATTAGCAGGTAAATGCTTGATTTGTTTTATTTGATAGAACCAAGAAAACAAATAATCAAACAAAAAGTCTTAAAGTACTTACAGAGCATGATGTTCTTTTTGTGATAGTACTAAGGCCTATCAATAAAGGAGAAATAAACCTTTTATTTTGTGATAATGAATGATAATATAAAGTAATAAAATGTGTTTGTTTTTTAAACTTTGTGTCATCTTGTCCACACTTCACAATATAACTAGATGTTGCCATGTAACATGCCTTAGGATACTATTCCCATTTGAATGTTTCTTGTATAAATGAAAACAAATCATAGTCTAGGAATCAGATGATTGCTATAGAAAATGGGCTACTTAAAATTTGGCATGTCGGGCTTCATAACATTCTAAATATATATGTGAGTGTGTGTGTATTCAAAGATTTTCTCTGGTGAAATTCTATCTTGTTTATCTTCATAAACACCTTTCACAAATAGTCTTCTCATCTTCTCTTTGCCTTCTTTCATAGTCCTTATTCTAGTTTTCTCTGATAAATGCCAGTGCTTATGCCTCCCTATCAGTCCCATTCAAGTCCCTAGCTTTCTTCCTTTGACATTTCTTTATTGAAGGTCCTAGATGTTATGGTGATTAAGAACTCTGAATTCACAGGTCGGCTAACATAGATAGGCTTATCACAGATTAGCTGTGAAGCCTGCTATAAGCTCTTACTGCCTCTGAAGTGGAAATGGCTTGATAGTTTGACAACCCACTCGTCTTTTGAAGCAGATGCCCTTAATTTTTCTTCAATTAAATGTAGTATATAGCTTTATTGGTATAACTTAAATTTCTTTGATTTAGATTTCTGACAGGGAAACTTCAGGGGGTATTCCGTTCAAAGGGGAAGGGGAATGGGGAGCTAGGAATAGTTGAGCACTTTAAAGAATAGTTGGCAGATACACAAAAATAATCTCTTTATCAATACCCAAAGAGCCCTGGAACCAGTTATACAATAGGTCAGTAAATAGAGGTTAAATAAATGTAAAATAAGACATGCATCTTTGATGGTCTAGGAAAAATTAAGTTTAATAACAATTCCACTCATTTCAGATATCTTAGTCTTGTGTACAAAGATACCTAAAAGTAAAAGGGTGATTGACTTTGACCATTAAGAATAGGAATGAAAAATATTCCTTCAGCACACATCTAAATTTGAATTATCATCATCCAGAAGAAGCTAGAATACTTTATGACCCCACCACTGAACATTTTCAGGTGTGTCTTTTCTCTTTTAATGAATGCTTAGCATTGACAATCAATCTCAATATTTGCATAAATTAACAGAAGATAATCTAGTTCATTTTGTACGTAGCTTCATGAAATGCCCAATATCTTGCTCCTTGCAAAAAAAAAAAATCCCTATGTTAAAAGAAGGATTTTCTTTTAGAATTAAGGTCTCCAGAAAACAGTGTTTGGATCTATTATGGTAAATCATAAGTCATTTTTATGGAAAGATTGGCACTTAAAATATTTCTCATACACACTGCACTTCCTTGTTCTTTGAGGGATGAACCAATAATGTGTTTGTTGAAAAATAATAAAGTGATATTGTACTCGATTTGCTGCATATCAAAACAGATGCTATCTATGGAACATAAGGACTATGTTTGTTCCTTATTTTAAAAATATGTATATATTGACTTATGGTTCATTGACCAGGCTTTAGCTTTTCTCAGTGAACTATATTACTAATATTATTGTGCTTTATGTAGTAGAATTTACCCATTCATAAACACATTTTCAGGAAAATAAAACAACTTCATGATTTTTAGATCTATATAAATTAGATGCAATTTGTCTCCAAATTGTCATGAATTGTATACACCCTCCCACTGTATTTTTATTGATTGTAAATTTAACTCATAAATGGTAGTCACCTCTCCCAAAATGTCATAATAAACTCTGCTCTCCAACTTCTTATGGTAGTTTACATTTTCTTTTTAAACACTGCTTTCTTTTATTGCCAAGTAAAACTGAATAGAAATTATCTAAGTTAAAATATGTATTGAGTCAAACATTTCTCTGTAATATTGCATAGCTCTACAAGTTCCTAGAACATCGTGCCTATTTAAACTTTTTATCCCCTTGTTTTGTTCTTCACAGTTCCCTTTGGGACATTTTTTCTTCTCCTTTTCCCTCTATGGTTAAAAAAAAATACATTTGTCACACAACACTAAGAGCTTTTTCATTCTTACCTCTTTGAGTATATTGTGGCATCTACTTTATTCTCACATCTTCTGGGTATTCAATGCTGCATAAAACAACCCCCAAATGTTTCATAGTGGCTTAAAATAATAATCAGCTACAAGACTATTAATATTAGTATTATTAACACTATTATTTTTATTAGTAGTGTTATAAGGAGCCATAGTGGTGTAGAAGGTTACAAGTCGGACCGCTAAACACAAGGTCAACAGTTCAAACCCACCAGCAACTCCAAGGGCAAAAGATGAAGCTTTTTTCTTTTGCATAGATTTGCAATCTCAGAAACCCAAAGGGGCAGTTCTACTCTGTCCTATAATGTCACTATGTGTTGGAATTAATTCAATCGCAGCAAGTTCTCTTTATATTTTTGAGAGAAGTGGGGATAATTTCACAAGTTTGTTGTATAGTAACTTGGCAAGAGATGGACTGCTGGTGCACATATAAGGCATAAGCCCAGACAACTGTGCTGGAACATTTATTTCGTGGATGGTGTCTTTACATACTTATCTAGCCTCTGGATACTCGCAGGCTTCACTCTTTTTCTTCAATGATATCCTATCTCCAATATATCTAAATACATCTTGAGCGATTCACAGCAGCCAAAACCAAACTTACTGCCTTTGAATCAGTTTCAATTCCTGGTGAATCCATGTCTTACAGAATAGAACTTCATCATAGGGTTTGTTTGGTTTTTTTGCATGTAATACATATGGAAGCAGATTTTCAGGCTTTTTTCTCATGCCCTACTAAGTGGGTATGAATCATTTGTGTTTAAGTAAAGCAGAAACTATTTATGTTGTGTAATTCTCAGAGGAACCAGACTACTTACTATCAACTGGCTTTCCTGGAAGCAAGTGTTCCCACAGGTCCAGAAAGTAACTCTAAGGATCAGGGGAATATAGACGCCAGGTAAGAAGCATGGGGATATCTTCTCAACCACAAACAGAGGAATCTTATCAAGAGAAGTCATGTGCTCCCTAAAGACCAGAAAAACAACTTAAAAGCTATGTAGATCAAAACTTCTTAAAGTTAGAGATCAGAAATGCCTGCTGGCTATTACTGACTCCCTTCTCCATTAACCAGGGGGCCAAGTCACTTCTATGAACCCCAAACTGATCCTTCTATTTCCTTGCTCCAACCCACCCAGACAAATCTCTTACCTCCCAAGCCTCTGGGGTCCCTGCCAAGGATAGTAGATCAAGTGAGCATCTTGGTGCAGGTATCCTCACTACCTGGTGTGAGAGAACCTTTCAAGTAATGGTTCCCTCCACTTTTTCTGCTTTCTTTCATTCCCCTCTGGCACTACCCCATTTGTTTGCTCCCTGCCATGCAGCAGACATGTTCACATACCAATGCTGCCAAAAGATGAGCAATCCACAGCTAAAGTGCAGTTAAAGCATGTTTTTGTATTTTCTTTTCTTTTACTATTTTTCTTTAACCCCCTTGTTTCACAACCATGCCTAGAACTCCACATCCACATCCAAGCCAAGTTACCATCATTTTCCCTTCTTTTTCAGTCTCTTTTTCTTCATTTTTTCTTTAGTCTTTTACCTTCTTTCTCTTAGCTCTTTCTTCCTTCCTTTTCTATTTTCTTTCTTCTCCTCTTCTTTAATTCTGCTTCTTTTTCTACACACACAAATATATGTATACATAAATCCTCCTCTTCTGGTCTGATCATTTGTTCACATTGTACACCGACTATCTTTCCGCTCTGTCCTTTTCCTCATGAAATATATCACTATGATACCTTTATACCTTTACCTATCCTGAATTTCATATATTGAAAAATATAAAAACAAAAACAAAAGACTCAACACCAATAACAAAATAAAGCAGAAAAAATAACATCAATAAAAAAACCCAGAACATATTTTTTAAATAGAATGAATTTTAAATGGGTCAAGAGGGTCACCAAATGAGAAGTTGTTCAATGTTAACCTAACTATATTTTCAACAATTCCCATTCTGATACACTGTATGTAATAGCAAGGCTATTGAAACCCCTGGTTTATGGGCAGAGGGTATTAAGTAGAAGCTTTATCCATGTGGAGACCATGCATGTGGATTTTAAAATTCACTGTCATCCATAGCATTATGTAAACCAGGTGCTCAGTTGAAACTCTATATTGTTCCCTTTTCTAGACTTAGATTGTATTATCTATAAATCTTAGATCACACAGGCTTGTATGGTTCCTCTGTGTGGACTTAGCTGACACCACACTTAGATGACTTTTTTTTTTAAGAAAATACATTTCCCCAGGTGCTATTCTTTGATAGTTGGGTACTATCAGATTTATTTACCACACTCTACTACAGCATCCATATGTTGACTAATCTTCTTGAGATAAATTATCAAATATGGTCATGTCAAAAAGAACTATTTGTTATTAGATTAGGACTATGATAGAGTGTAAACTCAAAATTTATTGATATATCTTTGGTTTATTTATTTTCCTTGTTTACCCTAGAGACATCATTATCATTATCATTTTATTAGGAAATATTTTAAATCATCTTCATGGGGCATATAATAATTTCATTAATTTAGTCAGTTGCATGGAATTTAAAACAACACTGAGAAAAAAGAAAATATATATACAAAACAGTTTTTCAGACCAAAATAAATGGCCTCTATTTACACAAACAATGAGGCTTACAGATAGGGAAAAACTTGAAACAATACTCATTGACAAAGGCAAAACTATGCCTACTAGATGAAGATGTCATAAAGAAAGCAAAGAGAACATGAAAATAGCAAATATATGGTAGTCCTGAACTGCCACTCATTGGGCATCTTCAGGACAAGAAATCCAAACCAAAGTCCAATGACCTCCAAATCCATAACCTTGGGAGAGTAGTAACCTGTTTCTTCTCACACCATGATATTTCAGCATTACATTCAAGTAAGTATTTCTGTTCCTTAAATATGCTACAGGTGAGTTAAAGGTAAAGCCCAAGTCACATAGTGAAAATTAAAGCCAGCACTTATGGAGTCTGAATGACATACTAATTAAAAACAACTAGGTAATAACTCAAAGAAGAGATAAAATTAAAAATTCCTCGAAAAAAATGAGAATGACAGCACGACATACCAAAATCTTTAGGACACTGGAAAAACATATTAAAGGTCAATTTATAACAATCAACAAAAATCATTTTTAAAAGAGGAGAATTCCAAAAGCAACATATAACACAACACTTCCAACAACTAGAACCTGAGCACCAAGATAAATCCCCCAATAACAAGAGAAAAGAAATAATAAAGATGAAAGAAGAAATAAATGAATTAGAAAACAGAAAAAAATAAAATGAGAATTTAGGTATTTAAAACTATAGCAAAATTGAAAAACCACTGACAATCAGCAAAGGAAAATAAGAGAGAAGATGTAAATTTCTAGAACTGGATTGAGAGGGACAACATCTCAATGGATCCAAATGGTAAAAAAAAAAAGAATAAAACACACCACTATGAAAGACTATACTCTGACAAGTTTGATCACCCAGAAGAAATGGACAAATTTTCGTGTACGTGGATGCATTTATTTCTGAGTTTTCTATTCTGTTCTGAGGCTGTTTTGCACATACAACAGAAGACAAATTGATGACGGGGACCTACTATAAATAAGACATTTAATTCACATCTAAATATTTCATAAAAAGAGAGTCCATGGAATGGGAAAAAATCTTTAGCAATGATACATTGGACAGGGAGCCAAGCTCTAAAATTTATAGAATTCTACAACACTTCAATAAAAAATTAATAATCCAATTTAAAAGTCAGTAAAAGACATGAACAGACAATTCACAAAGAATGACATTCAAATGTCTAATGAACACATTAAAATAACTGCTCATGATCACTAGTCATCTGTGAAATGCAAATAAAAAATGATATCACATTACACCTTCAATGGCAGTCCAATTGAACAAAAAAAAAAAAACCTGGAAAACATGTTTGAGAGGAGATATTGGAACTGATACACACTGCTTGTGGGCTTGTGTGGTTGTTATATAATTTCATGTCAACTTGAAACATACATTTGGGGTAGAATCTAGCCTGTCAATCAGGCCACAGCCTGCTGATGCCTCCTTTTGGGTGTGGTCTTCTCATAAGGTTTCTGGGAACTTCCTCTCCTTCTTCCTGAAGGTGGGCCACACTCTCTCTCCTCCTTCACCTTCCTGTTGGGGAGCCATGCAGCTGAGACCTGTAAGAGCCTTGTGATACTCCCACTACCATTGGACCCACAAGACACTGCATCCAATAGTCTGGGATCTTCCCACATTCTCCTTCATTGAATGTAGCTGCATGAGCCTGAAGAGGTGTTTATGGACTAGTGTAGGACCTATGGATTTGATTTGGACTGGGCTGTGATATTTTCTTGATATCCAATTACTCCTTGATATAAAGCTCATTCTTACACATACACGAGTGTTTCTGGATTTAATTCTTTAGTCAACCCGGCCTAAAAAATTATGACCTCTTGCAGATGTCAATAGAGAGTGCAAGCTTATCTGACCTCTGCCTCATGGCAGTTTTTCTTATTTGGCTAGCCAGAGGTCAAATACAGCCATGCAGTTTACTGGACAGATTTCTGGAAAAGACACAGGAAGTGAAGGTTTTGATTCCTAGAAGGTGTCTTTGGTTATTAATGTTTGAAATGGTGAAAATGAATGTGATTAATGTAAATTTTGAACTCAGGGGGCAAAATCGCCCCTTGAACTTCTCCTCTGAGAACATGCTGCTTAGTCAAAATGACTGACTAAAGGTCTTAATAGCTGACAGAGAGCCTGGTCCAGGCTTGATGCAACTAGAGGCCTAAGGCCATATTTCATATGAATAGGATAGTTAAGATAAGGGTTGAATTTTACTTTCAACAATTTGTTTAGGATCTGGCTGTACTAGGTTTATGCTGATTTCACCCCAAATCAAAACGGGACTCAGTGAACCTTAATAAAAATTCAAGTCCAGAAGAGGGGGGTGGGGTGCACACGTCTATCTCAGATAAAGTTATTTCATTTCTGTTGGTGGATAAACCAGGAGGGGAAACCTGCCATTAGGAAAAAGCTTAAAATTACTATGTAAACAACCAATGGGAAAATATGCACCATAATATGTTTCTGACCAGGCACTTTTGACTTATTTTATATCCAGCTCTTAGTGGCTCAGGACATGTGCTGTAGACAACTGGTCTTAAGACTTTATCCTTTTAAGGTTCACAACATCCTTTATAGGCCACATCTGAAGGATTGTATATGGAAACGCCACTAAACAAACAGGATTTTATCTTAAACATTCCTGTAGCTGATTAAATCAACTGAGCTACTCCATTGGACTTAAGACTGAAACACTTTTGTGTGAGAAGCAGATGACTATATGTCACAGTTATAGATTTAGAAATTATTGGACTTTGTTTTCAATTTCTTGCTTTGAGGGAGTCCAATAAATGGCAACTCAAGACTACCATATATTTGCCATTTTCATAATATCTTTGCTTTTTGGTGGCATGTCTTAGTCTAGCTGGCATAGTTCTGCCTCTGAATGGGCATTACTGAAAATTTGGCCCTATCTCCAAACCTCATTGTTTGTGTAAATAGAGTGCAATCACCTAAGTTTTTAATCTGTACAAGTCAATAATCTGTGCATTTTGTTATAAAAAGCTGTCCATTATTTCTGTGCTTTCCTTTTCTCAACAGTTAAATTCAATAACATTGGCAAAATTAATGATATTATTATTAGAATTACCTTATGCACCATGGTGGTGATTTATAATGTTTCCAATAAAATGATAATGATGTCTCTGAAGTAAGCCAGGGACCTATAAAAAACAAAGATATATGAATGGATTTTGAGCTCACACTGAATCCTAGCCCTAATGTAAGAAAAAAAAATTTCTCATGATCTGGCCCTATTTGATACTTGCCCTCATGAAAAGATAATCTAAGATAACATTACTGTAGCAAAATGTGGAGAAGAAAACAGATGGTGCCTGGCTATCAGAAAAATAGCATAATGGGTCTTTATTTTCTTCAGACAAGCAGCATCTAAATGAGGTGTAATTTGCGTCCACACACAATAAGCACACCAGCCTGTGTAATCCAAATACTGTAAATAATAAAATCCAATATCAGAGTAGGAAACTGTATTAGAGCTTAAATTCTCAGCACCTAGTGTGCAGAAGGCTATGGATGACCATAATAGCCTGGCTGATTAAGAATAATAGGAGACTAGTGCCTTCTGGCACCATCCTAACAGTGGAGAAGGGATTATTGTATTTTATACTAAAAACGTTAAAAGTTATATGTTCATTTGGCTTCACTATTAATAATAAATATTTCTCCCACATGGTGTTGTATTATATGACATTAATCATAATTTTAAAAGCTTATTAGTCAGCCTTCAGCCTATATTTGATTAGCTATGTCAAAAAGGGAGTTAGTTTTGCATGAACAGAGAAGACTTTTGTTTGGAAAAGGCAAGGCAGAATAAGAGGTTTGGAAAGAAATCCAAGCCCCACCCAGAAATGCTGAAACAAACAAACAAACATGAGTTTTATATTTGAAGGGAAGACCTTCAGATGAAAAGGTTGGTTAGTTATTGAAAATTTTGAGTGAGCAGTTTGCCATTGAATGTATCAAAACAGGAAATCTGTGCCTAGGATAAATATTCCCCTTCTAGCGCTGAATGTTAAAGAGAGCTGGTGGACTTGATGTATTCCTTATGGCAACCACTTGTATTGGGAGTGGAGAGAAATGCAGAAGTGAAGAGATGGGACTAATTTGGGCATTGTGGCAGTTACATAGTCTGTCAACTTACAAAGGGGTGGAGTTCAGTCTGTCAATCATGTCACAGCTTGATGACTTCATTGGGAAGTGCTAAGGAGATAAATAGCTCACAGGAGACCACTGCTTTGTCTTCCTGCTGACAAGACACATGGAGCTATGCAAGAGCCCTGGAGCTGGAGGAGCCTCAAGGAGACCCCTGCCAGTGTTTGGACGCTTCCACTGCCACTGGATCCACTGGCCTGTGATCTTCCTGTCATTGCATGTGTTGCGTGAGTCTGAAGAGGAATTTATGCACTAATATTGACATATAGGGGAATATCGGACTTATCGACTTGATCTGGACTGAGCTGGGATGTTTTCTTAATATACAATTACATTTTGATATCAAGTTCTCAAATCCACCCACACTAACATAAGCATGTTCCATTGGTACCTGTTGATGTGGTCCACAGAGGCTAATAATGAGAGAGAAGAGGAAGTGCTGGCTAGTCTTAAGTTTGGCCAATAATGATGAGTATAGGTATGAAAAAAATGTTCTGAAACAGATTGTGGTGATGACTGTACAAATATTCTTGATGTGATTCAACTATTGAATTGCATGATATGTGAGCTATATGCCAATAAAACTATTTTAAAAAAGAGAAAGGAGAAAAATTAAACCCGGTGTGGGTTATAAATACTGCGTCTATGGTTATGTGCTAGACCCAGGAGCCAGTTGACCTGAAGTGTAAGGAGGTGTGTGTGGACTCTAGAAGCTTACAGCTTATACCAATTGATCTAGCATGGATCATCAGGGCTGTGCTCGCCAGGGCCTAACCAAATATAGAGAAAGATATTTGACATTGTGAGTTGATGCGCCTTGCTGCCCTTTTGATGATTGGCCTGCTATAGACAGAACTTTGCTTATTCCTGCAGATAGCCTAAGACCAAGCAGAAATGAAGACTTATCATATCAAGCCTCAGCACTAGTTTGTTAGGACTGGCAATTTAAAATTTGGATATATAAAATGGAGAAAGATAAAGGCATGAAGTGGCTGGCTTACAAGCTCTTATGTCTATGTTTACACACACACACAAATATTGGACAGGGGAAAGTCAATCCTTTAGTATAAAAGGGACAACAGCTAGAAAACCAGGGGGTAGTCTGAAGGGACAGTTAGTAATGTAGCTTTTCCAGCCGAAGCCTGTAACTCCCATCAAACAACTATTCCCTGCATGGGTCTGCAAAGAATATGTGGTAAAATACTTATAGGATTCAACTGTGAATAATTTTGCACAGGATTCCCTGGAGTCTCATCCTGCTGTGTATAAAATGAGTCCCCTGAAAAGCAGGAGGGATCTCACTACCAGCAAGAACCAGGAATGGAGTGTATCCTCTGGACCTAAGATCCTTGCACAATGAAACTCCTGGGTCCAGATGACAGCTATACCATCAAAGGAGCAGTAGGAGAACCAAGAACCAGAACAGGGAACAACACAGAACAGAGTGCTGGACTTTCCAATTTACAGAGTAAGTGAGGTAGCTGGTTTATTGTGCCAACCTGGCTGATAAACACATGTGGGGTTAATTGAATGGCGGAGGAATAAATGGCTCAGTGAGCCTCGCCTTTCTAGTTCTCGGGTCTCTGGTTTTCTGATGGTCGGGCCAGGATGCAGCTGTCTTAGCCAGTCCTCTGCTTCAGCTGGCAAGGCTCACTTTCTGTAAGACATCTCTGAGGAGAAACCACATGGACCTACCCCGATGCAGCCCTGGGTGCTGGAGCAGTTGTGCGGAGACCTCTGCCAGTGCTGAGATGCTTACACATTCACTAACTCGGCTTTCCCCCTGCAGTCGGCATCACTGAGTGTGTTTTGTGAGATGGAGGAGGGCTTGTGGATTGGTGTTGGACATATCGTTTAATGGATTATTGTTGGACTTCTGGGTTTGGGCAGCACTGGGTTGGGATGTTTTCTTGATGTGCACTTACCCTTCATATAAAACTCTCTCTTATACATATGTTTCTGTGGATTTGTTGGACTTCTGGGTTTGGGCAGCACTGGGTTGGGATGTTTTCTTGATGTGCACTTACCCTTCATATAAAACTCTCTCTAGTACTTGAGTTTCTGTTGATTTGTTTCTCTACTGTACCCAGACTAACACAGTAAGTAATGATGAATGCTTTCGTACAGGAGACTGGATTGTGGAATGGGGTGCCTCTGGGCACTTAATTGGGGAAGTTGGACTGGCTGACACAAGAAATAGAGCTGAGTGCTTTGGGGATGAGGCTTATTGGAGTGGGGCGCTTAATTCAGGGAGTTAGGTTGCTGACCCATGGAGTTTAAGTCGAATACTTTGGCATTGAGGCTTACAGAAGAGTGGTATGCCCCTTTGGGCATTTATTAGCAGAACTGAGTTTTGTAACATATCCTGATAAACAGCTATCCTGAGCAATTCTCACTGACATTGCAACCTCTTAACTCCATTAATAAAGCTTTTAATAATAATTTTCCCCTGTGAGCTTCTGTGCAGGCATAGCAATGAATATTAGAACCTAGAAATATGAAGTAAAAATATAGAGAACATTGATTATGATACTAAAATTTGTTATTTTTTTCCTTCTTCTTTGAGCCTCTATATCCTGGTGGTGGGGGGCAATGAACACAATAGTACCAACTGTAGAATTTGTTTTTTAATTCAAAAGTGTGGTAGATATATAGCCAATGAGACTTCTGTGTGGGTATGGCCTCCTGAGAATTCTGGGAACTCTGGTACTTCCTCCAGACACTTCTCTCTCTGCCACTCCCTGAGAGACATTGCAGCTGACAAGACATATGGAACTGCGCTAGTGCCCTAAGTTGGAGAAGCCACATGGACCTAACCTGATGCAACCAGACTTCTGAATCCGGAGAAGCCACATAGAGACCTCTGCCAGTGCTGAGATGCTTATGATGCCACTAGATCCAAAGATTTTCTACCCACTGGCCTGTGATCATCCTGAATTCAGCATCATTGCATGTGTTTCATGAGTCTGAAGAGGACTTTATAGATTGATATCAGACATATGGGCTAGTATCAGACTTACGGACTTGGCCTGGACTGGGTTGGGATAATTTCTCAATGTTGAATTCCTCTTGTATATAAATCTCTTTGTTATACACATATGTGTGTCCATGGATTTGTTTCTCTAGTCTACCCAGACTAACACAAAAAGTAATTTAGATCATCATGGAAACCCTTAGCAGATGTACAGAATTCTATATCTAATAAGGGTTACTTGTCACTCATGCTGATTGAAAATATATTTGGGGGGACTCTACCAATTACTATCAGTGACCTTAGGGGGATTATTTAATCTCATTTTGTCTCATGTATTCATATGTAAAATATGTATTTTTTATTAAAATAGCTATAAAGTCCTTATTAGAATACCTTGTACATATCAAATACTCAATAAATGTTAGCTGTTAATATGATTATTACAAAAGTTAAGATCGGACCTTGCACATGTTATCTAACTTCTGTTTTACAAAATCTTGTAATTTAATATAAAATTGAAAATCCTTTATATTTGTATAGGTCATTTATAAAGTTTATATAACAGAAATTTCTGACTACAGATAATTAAGAATGCTATTCTATGAGCATAAGAAATTTTTTGTTGCCATTGCTTGTTTTTTGCCTTTTAGCTGAAATAGCAAAAATTTGCCTTTCTCTTTGGTATTTCCATTTGAAATCTTATATGCTGTCATTCAATGTTGACTTTTTAATTTTGCCTCTGTGAGAATAACTGGTTAAAAGGTAATGGTAGAGAAAGATGGGAAAGGAGAAGTGGAAAGAAATAAGAAAAATTCTGAAGACCAGCTGCATCCCTAGAAAGTGCCCCCCGCCCGAACTTTTTGAATGTACTGTTGTCAATTTTTAAATTAACACCTTCTTGACTAGCTTGTTTTCCTCTATTTGAAAGAACCATTTGTTTGCTTAAATTTGTTTTGAAGCTTCCATTATGATAGCAAAGTTTCATTGTGATAGTTATCATTTTTATCACTATCTATTTCGACACTTCTGGATGGTTCACAGAATACACACTGGAACTTACTGAATGTAACTCCCACTTATCTGTATCCACCCCTACATCACCATGGTAATGGTACAGAATTTTATTAACAAAGAAATAACATATAACAAACTATTTTTGGATTTAAGTATGAAATGATAGAAACAGTATTTCCTTCAAAAAAATCTAGTTCCATTTTCCTCAACTACAAGGTCCCTGTACGTCTAACCCATGAAACATTACTCATCTGATCTACTAATTTCCTCATTACACTATTCTGCACTTCTATTCACTAATCTTTTTCTCACCTCAGGACCTTTGTACATGCTGCTTCATGAAGAATTCTGTGCTCTTCAATATACACACTTCATAAAAAGCAGTTTGGTATACTCAAAGGACTCAAATCATGTTTCTTTTAAATGTTCTTTGAATTTAAGGAATTAAATGTCTGAAGGGGCAATATCAGGGCTAATGAGTTAGTTTTACCAAAACCATTTCATAGGAGAGCCTTTGGAACCTTGAAGAAAGTACAGGTATATTATTTAATAAACAAAAATTTCCTACAGTGCAAAAGTTCTAATGTTTTTTTCAACAATGCAGTTTTCCACTTTCTTATAACATTTTCCTAATAGGCTTCTGTGAGTGTCTTATGTCAGTTGATAAAAATCTATGAACATTTCCCCTTTGGTATTTGTCGTGTCAGATGATTTTATGTCACCTAGGTACTCCTGGCTAGGGGTGCAATCAAATAAGTCACTCAGGTCATAGCCTGTTGCGAGGGTGTTGCCTTCCCTCTGTCTCTCAATTCCCCTTAGTCTTCCTGCTTGCTAGTCACTCTGATGTTGCTGGAGCTCTGGCATGTTTCCACCGACCTTGGATCCACATGACTCTGCACTGACTGTTCTGTGATCTTCCTGCATCTGCATCATTACAGGTGGCTGCAAGAGTCTGAAGAGAGACTTATGGACTAGATTTATAGACTTGAGTTGGACTGGTCGGGGATGCTTTCTTGATATATAACTATTTTTGATATTAAGTTCTTTCTTGTACCTATGTAAGTGCCAAACTGAATGGGTGGGGCGACTTTGTTGGTTTGTTTGTTTTTCAATTTTGAGGAAGAGATTTGCATCTAAAACTGGAAATATCTGGAACCATGAAGCAACTACCCCCTCTAAGAGGCAATGTTAAAAGGAGACTGTGAGCTGCCTGAAATGCTCAGTAGGTGACCACCTGGGTCCACTTGTTAAGTGGAAGTGGGAGAAATGCAGCAATAGAGAGACAGGTTGAGTCTGGCCATTGACACCCTCAGACCTGGCTCATAGGGACTAGAGAAGAGACAAGAGTGGGTTGGCTGGTCTGAAGTTTAAAGACTTGTGTCTAACCTTTGCCTAGGGTATTACTTAGCCCAAGAGGGGTGAGAATTTATGAAAGGGCCCGTGGTCAAGAGGCAAGAGACAGTCAATGAGCACCCTGGTGAGGCTCTGTGAGATAAATATCTGAATTTTTGCTACAAATGAGTGAATAGCTCATTATTTTGGATCTTCCCCTAGATAGATATCTAGCCTCTGCAGTTTCTATGATCGCAAATTCTCCTACTTGGTGTTTTCCTGACCATAATCATTCTGTACAATCAGTGTGTTATTTACACCTTAATCTCATTCTTTTGCCATAACTGTTTTGTTGTTGTTGCACCAGGTCTGCTGTAAAATCTAAGCCAAGTAAAAACAAACAACATTGCTTCTAGGGTTTCAGTTTATACATGCATAGGCTTATTCAAAACAAAATATATTTAAACATGTCTCTGAAATCAGTCGGTGACTGCAGACAAGTTCTCTCAGTAGTAACATTTTTCTTGGTCACTTAAAGTGCTTTCAAAATACATTCCAATCAGAGTAGTGTCTCCCAGGGCTATCTGTCGGACCAGTTTAATTAAAGGTAGAGAAGTTAATTCAGAAGGTTACAGCAACTGTTTGGGGCGACTCCAAAGGATTAATCTTGATAAATTTTCCCAAAGGGCAAAAGACAATCACAGGGGATTATTAGGAACATGTTTTAAGAAAAATTTAAACCGCATTGATGAGAAAACCCAATTTGAGACAAATATTTTTTCTTGGTCCTGAAAATACACCTGTTCATTTTTTGAGTTAATTGTGTTAGGCTGTTTAGTCCAGAGAAACAAAGACACTGACACTCATCTATGTATAAGAATAAGCTTTTTATCAAGAATTATGTAATTATATATCAAGAAGGCATTCCAGCCTAGTGTAACTCAAGTCAATAAGTCCAATGCTAATCCAGAAGTCTCTCCTCATACTCATGTAGCTGCAAGCCTGTGAACCAGGTGCAGGAAGATCACAGGCCAATGTGTGCATGGTTATGTGGATCCAAAGTTACCAGAAACATGGCAGGGTGCTGACAGCTCTAAGAGCTGGGGGCAGGGTCCAGGCAAACATGAAGGCGAAGTCGCAGAGAGAGAGAGGGAAGTTCCTAATCTCCCTGCTTATAAGATGGCCATGCCACCAAGGAGGCATCACCATGCTTCGACCTGATGACAGGATGGAGTTCACCCTACACTATCATCCATTTTTCAAGTTGACATAAAATTATCTAACTATCACAGTAACAGAAATTGTTCTAGTCGAATTGCTTTGGGAAAACTTACCTATCTAGCCTACAAACTTCATCTTTCCCTTTCAGATTCCTTTTGTTCCTAAAACTGTTCTCCATTAAGAAAATAAAAAAAGAATAAAATTTGAGTCACTCTAAGATGTGAAAATTGCCATTTTGATATAATGTGAATCAAAGAGCTTAGAATTCTTCAGGGAAGAATTCTTCACAGCCACTGGAGTAAATTATGACTCATAGTGACCCTATAGAATAGAATAGAATTGACCCCTGTGTCTTTCTAAAAGTATAAATATTTACAGGAGTAGAACACCTCATCTTTCTCCTAGAGAAGAATTAAAAATTGGAAGCATCAATTTTCAAAGTGTATAGATCTAGCTGGAAAATATGTCAAACAAAATAAAATCAAAGTTTCATATATTTGTTTATGAAGGGTTTCTATATTTTGTAGCAATACTTTTCGCTCACTGTCATATTAATATGGTGTACAAGTAATATGAGGTCCCAGGCTCAATACATATCTGTGCCTAAACAAAAACAATGGAGAAATAAAACAAAAAGCCTTAGCTTGAAGCTTGAATTTTTCAATAAATCCAATATCTGTTATAATCTGCATCCAATTATAGCTTCCAACACTTTGTGTCTCTAGCCATCACTACTTTTCCTGCCTAAAATTCAAATTTTCCATGAAAATGTGAGCCTTTTATAAATCACAGTATCCATCTATTTTTACTTTAATACTAAAAAGTTTCCCAGCTCCAGTCCTGAGAATTTGATTAAATTGCCCATACTGCACTTTTGAATATGCAGCTACCTTGCCTTGATCTACATTTCAAAATTATTTTGTTTGATATTGTAAACAGTCTCTTATTAATAATTGCTTAAGCCATAATTGTAATTCTGTACCCATTTCTTTCTGGACAAGACTACTTGGCCAGGTTAATTTCCTCTTTCCCCAATACTTGCTGGTCATTATGTTGTCACAAAATCCAAGTATATGTCATTACCACTATAACATGGAAGTCTTATACTAAGATTGTAGTACACCTGCTCATTTCTTCTTTTGACCCCAACATAATTTATCAATTTGGAGAAGAGCCTGTGTGTTGGTATATTTCAGGCACATAAAACAGAAACTTTAAATGTCAGGAATACCTATACCCATAAAATGAAAATTAATATCTTAAGGCAATCCAGTGCATTTCCAACAGAATGACTAACATAAAAATATTGAAAAATTCCCTATGTTCAAAATAATATGGGACAACTAAAACTCACATATACTGCTAGTAGAAGTATAGTCACAGCTACTTTTGCCAGTGTGTGATAAAACTAAACATAAGATCCAGCAATTCACTCTGAGACAAATACTGGACACACATTCGTATTATATTTACCAAAGGAAGTGTATAGAATACTCAGAGCAACATTGTTTGTAATAGAGAAAAACTGGAAAGCACCCCAGTGCTCACTGAATGTGAAAGAGATAAATATATTGTGATATATGAATGCAATCCAATGCTATATACAGCAAAGAAAATAAATTATTTACGAAACTATTAGAAATATAAATGAATCTCAGAACCATGAAAGAACAAGATATAAAAGGGTAACTGTAATTTCATCTATATTAAGTTCAAGAACAAGCAAAACCAATGTTTATTTAAGAAGCAAATATAGGGATTATGCTTGAAGTAACTAGGCAGAACATGAGAGGAGGTTTGGGGTTGCTAATAATGGGTTTCTTGACCACATTTATGAGAATTTATTTATCTGTACATTTTTCATATTTTCACTTTAGTTTTTTTTATTTTGATAAAAATAACTCAAGTGTAATCAACATCACAGAAATTTTTGAACTGGTGTATATTCTGCAAATATTTTCAGCAATAAAAATAAATTATGAAAGATCCTACTAGAAAAATTAATAGAGAATTTAAAGGAAACATTTGGGATGACCTTAATATTAATCAAAATTCTACCAATTGTTGGTTTCATGTCTTTAGTCAAATGTTTTATCTACTGTAAAATCCACAGTTTCTCACCTTTATGTGTGTGAGGTGGGTAATGATTTTAAGAACAAACATTTTCATAGTACTTATAAAATGCCTGGAGCGATTAATAGCGCTTTATTTTAATTGCACCCCTACAGTTACAACAGGTAATAGGCAATATTATTGCCAGGGCCAACCATAAGCCTGGGTGTTCAATGAAATCTGAACGACCTTGAATTATCTCACCTGATCCATTATTCCCCCAGTCATGTGTGGATGACTCATCCCCACCACACCTCTCCTGATCCATTCTACCAATTAAATCAAAGACAATTAGTGATTTGGATGACCCATCCCAAATTTCCTCACATTAACCATTCCAGAGATCATGTTCAGATAACTTATTGAGTAACACCATCCCACATGATAATGTGGTGTGCAAGGCTTATATTATGAGACAACCATTATGCTGGAATAAGGACCAATCAGGAAGCAAGAATAGGGGCCAATGGGAAAGCAAGATAGGTAATGAGGTGAGCCCGTGGGGATTGCTACCTGACTACTACAAACTCCAATGTCATACTCCTAGATGTTGTCAGCTTCCTTAAATCATGAGGTGATTGAGGCGTACTTTGCTTAATGTGCCTTTGTTCCTCTTTAGTGTTTTGTGTGTGCGTCTCCCTCTGTTGTGGTGGGAAACCACTCCGGAGGAATTTGCTAACTTTTCTCCAAGGACAAAGAGTCCAATGACATGGACTTTTGACACAAGAAAATTATCTTCATGTGATAGATGAGGAAGAATAGGCACATTTTAGATAATTTGCCTAAGTCATCAATATGGTACTGTGGATCCATATTTCAAGTTCAGACAGTCTTGTTTAAGAGACCATTCTCTTGATAATTATTCACCTCAGTTAATGGGGCCCATTAAATAAGCTTGTGTTTTAGTTATCAAGTACTGTTATTATAGAAATACCACAAGAAAATGGCTTAAATAAACAAATTTATTCTCTTACCATTTAGTTGTATGGAAATCTAAATTCAGACCACTAGTTTTGGAGGAAGTTTTCTCTCCTTTCCAGATCTAGAGGAAGGTCCTTCTCTCTTTTCAACATCTGTAGTATGTTAGGTTGTGATTTCTAGAGAAATAAAACCAGTGACACTCATATGTACAGGAAATAAATTTATATCAGGAAATGAAATTGTATCGAAGAGGCAACCCACAGAACTTCAGAGCCGGAAAGCCTAGTATGACTTAAGTTTGTGGCCTAAGGTGGAAGCCCTTCCTGACACATGCAATTGCCAAAGCTATGCGCTAGTTATATAAAGCAAGAGGCAGGAAGATAGCAGGCTAGTGGAGACTTGAGTTGAGTGGAACAAGGCAGGGAACATCGTTGTTCAGGGTCCACTTCCAAGGAACAGCAGGCCCCCTATTGGCCACCAGTCCAATTCCTAGGAAGCCAGACTTAGGACAGAAATCACCAGCAAAAGGAAGATAGAGAGAACCAGTTCTCCACAGCATCCCTTTTATAGATATCAAACAGTTCCCAACACTAAAGATAGATCATCAGGCTGTTAACTAATTCTTATTCAGGAGGGATTACTGGTAAACTACAGAGAATCCAAGCCTGGCCAAGATGACATTAAAACCTATCTACCATCATCACATATGGGACTGTTTTCTTTCTTTCTTTTTCTTTTTAGGTGTTTTTTTTTTTGTTTGTTTTTTGAAGTCCATATATGTATTCCTATCTAGATCTACCAATCAGAGGAGCTAGATTATATGAAGAATGTAGCAGATTGGAGAAAGGCTTATTAACAACCTTCAATATGCAAATGACAACATTTCTGGCTGTAAGAGAGGAGGACATGAGGTACTTCCTGATGAAGATCAAGGATTGTAATCGAGGTTGTAATCAGTATTGATTACAACTCAATGTAAAGAAGACTCAAATCCTCACAACTGGACTAATAGATAACATCATTATAAGTGGAGAAAAGTTTGATGTTGTCAAGGATTTAATCTTGCTTGATTTCACAATCAATGTTCACAAAAACAACAATGAAGAGATCAAATGAGGTATTACATTGGGCACATCTACTGCACAAGTCCTCTTTAAAGTGTTGAAGACCAAGGCTGTTACTTTAAAGACTAAGGTGCACCTGCCTCAAACCATGGCATTTTAAATCACCTCATATGAAAGTGCAAGTTGGCCATTGAATAAGGAAGACCAAAGAAGAACTAATGCCTTTGAATTGTAACACTGATAAAATATTGAAATTATCATGGACTGCCAGAAGGGTAAACAAATCTTTCATGGAAGAAGTATGGCCAGAATGCTCCTTGAAGGAAGGATGGTGAGATTTACCTCATGTACTTTGAACAGTTTATCAGGAGAGACCAGTCCCTGGAGAGACTACTCCCTGGTAGAGGAGTATCAAAAAACAAGAAGGCTGCCTGTTGCTGTTGACAAGATGGATTAACACCGTGGCTTCAACAAGGGACTCAAACATAAGAACAACTGAGAGTATGGTGAAAGTCTAGGAAGTGCTTCATTATATTGTACATAGCGTCTCTATGAATAGGAACTGTCTCAATGCCACCTGTGTTAGGCCAACTTGACTAGAGAAACAAATCCAGTGATTCTCACATATGTGTAAGAAAGAACTTTATATCAAGAAAACATCCCAGCCTAGTCCAACTCAAGTCCATAAATTCAGTATTATTCCATAAGTCCTTCTTCAGCCTCATGCAATGATGCAGACTGCAGGAAGATCACAGGCCGGTGGGAGCAAAATTGAGTGGATCCAATGATGGTGGAAACATGACAGGGCTCCAGCAGCTTTCAGGATCAATAGCAAAAAGGTGAAGGCAGAGCCAGGGGGGAGGTTCCCAGAGACCTCCTTATGAGAGGGCCATACCACAAAGGAGGCACGATCAGGCCACCTCTACACTTTTATATATCTTCAAGTTGACATTAAATTATCTAATTATTACACCACCAAATATTAACAACATATATGTCTTGGCATCAAGTTGATCCTGGATCTAGGAAGTTGTCAATGTAAGGACCCAAGGTCCAGGACTTCTGCTCCTGACTGTTTTCTTGATAGGAGTTAGGTCTCTCCTTCTCTGCCTGCTTCTCTCTTCTCTTAAGGCCTGTAAAATGAAAGGCGATGCAGACCAAAATCCAGGCTCTGGCAGCCTTGCATCTTTATCTTTGGTGAGGATTTGACCCCATCATCCTAGCATTCCAGAACTGAGTTTGTGAAGATCTGATTTTGAAAACTAGGGCACAATGACCCTATCCTTTGAGACCCAGCATGTCATGGCATCCCTTTGGGGGACTTCAGAAGTGATTGCCCCACCCTTTGAGGCCAAGACAATTTTGCTTTCCAGGCTCCACTTCTCTTTAGTTTCTGCTTTCTGATTTCTTGATCTATCAATCTCTTAGAACCTCAAACTCTTGGGCAAGCATGGCCTTTGTCATGTTTGAGTTAGTGTTACAAATCTTTTATCTCTTCAGATATGTACCCCAAAGCACTACACTCCAGCAGTGAACCTTGACCCAAAGGCACTCAGCTTTCTTGTACCAGAGTTCTGAAAACCTACCTCTGATGAAAAATGCGTAGAGGCACCCTACTCTACTACCAAACCTGCTTCTAAAAGGCATGCAACTCTCTTTCTCTGTGGGTAGGCTTCTGCGGCGTTTTGTGCCAGTCTCCTAATTCTGCTCCGTTTCTCAGCATCTGTGCTGTCTCTAGTGTTACAGCTCTCACCACTTCCTTCTAAGTCCCCATCAGACTTGCCTTTGATATCCGTAATTCCACCAAATGTCCCTTCACGTCAATCTAGACTTTTATCATCAGATACCTTGATATTTTTCCAGGCTCCACCAACTATCCATTTCCCAAACCTCTTTCACATTTTAAGAGTTTCTTAGTCATATAATGCTGCTATATAAAAAATACCACCAATGGGAGACAATCCGAAATTTAAGAGAAAGAAGTCCATATTTAATGTGTCATCTCTTGGGAAAGGCTTTCTTTCTGTCTGTTGGCACAAGAAAAAATTCATCTTCTCTTTTCAGTGTTTGTGAACCTGGTGTTTGTTGGAGATCTACTGGTGTCTTGGCACCAATCTCTCCCCCATGTTTAGGTGGTTCTCAGCACAGGGTGCCCATCTCCAAAGGCAATGCTCCTCTCTCAGATCTTCTTTCTAGGTGATAGTTCCCTATTTCTCTAATAACTTCTCTCTTATTATCCCTTGAAAGTTAAAAAGGTAGTGTAGGACACATCCCAGGGAGAGTCCAGTTACATTAGTTCATGACTATAACCTGAGTAAGGGTCCTGCATACCATCTTAATCCCCATAGAACCTATTGATTGATTAGCTCAAATCACATCGTGGGTGATGGTTAAACCATTACAAAACTGCCCAATTGTATCATATTACTACCAAACCACTGAGAATCCTGGCCTTCCAAGCTGACATGTATTTCTGTGAACACAATGGACTCCCTGGCAGGTATATTCAAAAGAGTTCAGAAAATCATAACCCATAACAATGAAGTTTATAGCAGGTCTCCATACTTTTCTGTAAGGATAAAAACGTATCCTTCCAACTTATCTTTATTCCAATTTCTTTCATTAATACTCTGAAATACAGGTAGTCAGTCTGTAATTTCTTTGACCATTATCCTACATTCCTTGTTTTTCTGGTAATGAATTTATCTTAAATTCCCTTTCAAATTTTGGGGTGTATAAGGAAGGAGTTATATGTTTCTTTCTTAAGTTAGTTACTTTCCACAAATATATATGGGACTTTCCTAAATGCTTTCAATCTTATTTATTTTGTGATGGCAGGGCTTTGTTTGTTTAAGTGTCCTTTTTCAGAGCCTAGGAGATGCCATAGCCCATATCAGGTACTCAGTACATTCTTATTTTATGAACTATTAAAATTCACTGCTTCCTTGGATATTGCATAAGAAATATTCCAGATATTCTGGCTTCACTGTTAGCATCTAAATGTTGTTGTCGTTAGGTGCCATCAAGTTGGCTCCAACTCACAGTGACCCTATACACAACAGAACAAAACAATGAAAGGTCCTGCAACTTTTTCACAAATTATTCCTAGGCCTGAGCTCATTGATGCAGCCACTGTGTCAATCCATCTCATTGAGGACTTGCCTCTTTTTAATTGCCCTTCCACTTTACCAAACATGATATCTTTCTCCAGGGACCACTTTCTTCTGACAATATGTCCAAAGTACGTAAGATGAAGCCTTTCCATCCTTGTCTCTAAAGATCATTCTAGTCTTACTTCTTCCAAGACAGATGGGTTTGACCTTTTAGCAGTCCAGTGTACTTTCTATAATCTTCTCTAGCACCACAATTCAGATGCATCCATTTTTCTCAGGCTTTCTTATTCAGTGTCTAACTTTCACATGCATATAATTCAATAGAGAATACCATGGCTTGGGTCAGGTGCACCTTAGTTTTTAAAGAAACATCCTTGCTCTTAAATACTCTAAAGAGGTCTTGTGAAGCAGATTTTCCTAATACAATACATCCTTGTGTACTTCAGACTGCTGCTTCCACGAGCATTGATTGTAAAACCAAGTAAACAAAATCCATGACAATTTCAAATTTTTCTCCATTTATCATGATATTACCTATTGGTCGAGTTGTGAGAATTTTGGTCTTCCTTACATTGAGTTGTAATCCACATCAAAGGATACAATCCTTGATATTCTTCAGTAAGGGCTTCAATTCCTCTTCACTTTCAGTAAGCAATGTTGTGTCATCTGCATACTACAGATTGTTAATACAAGGGGTACACAAATAATGAGGGTTGGCAATAAGGCAAAAGTTGAGGTGGCCAAATCAGGCCTACCTGATTAACACATATCTAAATAAGGCAAGGAGGGCATTGAAAGAGTAAGTGTATGAGAGTCACAGGATACCACTCATTGGGTACCTTTAAGTCAAGTTAAATGAGCACGAGTCATGCAACTTAATAGAGCAATCATCTGCTTCCTCCAATACTATGAAGTGTCTGCCTAATTCCAAGGTCTACAGGTGAGTTTGAGCATAGCCCACCCAGCGGGGTTTCCATATCAAGTGCTTCCTGTGTTGTCCATGAAGGACACTGTGTGCCTTGAAAAACAGGGTCTAAAGTCCCAGTAGTCCATAGCACATGGACTGGCTCACTAGGTGCTGGACTGATACCATGTCAAAAGTTTCCAATTAGGAATATAGTAACAGGAATACTCCCCCTTTGGATTCTGTAAAACATTGTTAAGTGTTTTTCCCAGTGGGAGGTGGATTGCCGCCCCCACCCATTTCTCTATCAGGATTTGTAATTTTAAAGGTGGTAAACAGTTTACTTGATAAAGAAACCTGTACTACTGTAGATGAAATGAAACTAATTTATATATACCTCAGGATTTTGCATTTCTTGGTGATATATATATAAATATTCTTGATTAAATGACATTTCAAATGGTACTGAAGTAAAGAAATTATGATTAGCAGTTAAGAGGGGAGATTTATTGGATAAGGTAGGTTTTTTTTTGTTTGTTTGTTCGTTTTTTAATGTTCCTCTTAATCACCTGGTTCTGGTAAAAACTTAGTCTGTAAGCATAGCACCAACTCAGCTTGTCACCAAAAAATTTCAATTCATTGTATTGGAATATCTTTCCTGGGTACTCCTCTCAAATTTTATTATGGAAGCTAATGGAAAACTAAGGATTATTTTACATAAATTAGTTTCACAGCCACATTTTTGGTAATATATCTAATCCATAAAGGTAAAAAAACTGTTCTTATAGTGATAACTTTCATTATGCAATGTGAATGACACAGCTTCTCCTGTATTTAATAAACTGCCCATTATCTACTTGCCAGTTAGATGTGGACATTCACAATTTAGAATCATGGTTCCAGATCTGGTCTCATTCCTATATTGTGATATCCTTGGTTGAACATTGTGTTATAGTGCAATTCATTGCATTTCTTGCCAGCAAAGATAACCACAGAGCCATTCTAATCTTTGCTGTTACTTAATTTCCTCTGTATAAGTTATAGTTTGCTGGCTGAGAACCAGTAAAATGCTAGTGTATTTTTCTGGCTATTATTGCATTTTCTTTCTGCTATTATTTAAAATGGCCTGGGTACCAGGTCATAAGCTAAATAGCTCTCTCAAATCTATCATATATCATAGGGGGAAAAAAAATTAAATGATTCACATTTTAATTGGACCAAGAAATAGAGGAAATAGAATTAAGTATCTCACCATATGCAAGTAAGTGAGGTCAATATTTGAAACTATCTGCCAGTCTCAACTTGGATTTAACATTACTTGAATAATAGCTTAATACATGTGTGGTTGTTACATTATCTGTTGTCAATTTGAGAAGTAAAAGTGAAGGGGTGAAGTTTAGCCTGTCAACCAGGTCGCAGCTTTAAATCCTCATTTGAAGGCACTAAGGAGATAAATAGCTTGCTGGAGGTGGGACACACAATGACTCCCTAGGAGACATTGCAGCTTACAAGACACATGGAGCTACACTAGTGCCCTGAGCTGGAAGAGCCACATGGAGACCCCTGCCAGCGCTGAGATGCTTACAATGCCACTGGGTCCACAAGACTTCCCACCCACTGGCCTGTGATCTTTCTGCATTCGGTGTCATTGAATGTGTTTTGTGTGTCTGAAAAGGACTTTACAGGTTGATATCTAACATATGGGTCAATATTGGACTTACGGACTTGATCTGAACTGGGCTGGGATGTTTTCTTAAAGTACGATTACTCTTCATATAAAGCTCTTTCTTATACACATTTGAGTGTCTATAAATTTTGTTCTCTAGTCTACCCAGACTAATACACCAGGGGGCAGTGTAGTTTTTCTGGCCCTGGACTAGAACCACTTGAGAAATTAGAATGATAGCACAGCACTAGGAGGTCAGCTACCAAAATTTAAAACATGAATATTCAGCTGAGATGACAGGAGTCTTGTCATTTCTACATATCACTTATATTGTTACATTGGTGTTGTGTTTGTCTTTAGAAGGTAGGATTGTAGTTATTCCTGGGTAAGAGATGAGAAACAACGGATGTTACAGTTAGGTAGAAGTGGCCAACCTAGCTTCTGAAAAAAATGACCATAATGATTTACAGAATTGTTTTCAAGCTCCAAATTGGGATGAAATAAACAAAGTGATAGATTTAATTGCGCCCCTCTAAAATATGAAGAGACTTCAAAATTCATGGGCAGCATCCATTCTTTTTCATTTCATTTTTTCCTTGAACTTTTGAAGCCCCCTTATATGGACTGAAATTTTGGAAATTATCCATACAAATGAAAACTAGGTCAGGTAACCTGTTTCCAAAACCAGCCAAAGAAAACTCTCAAGGTTATGACAATCAAATCCCTTGTGCATGGTATCACAAAGAACCGAAATGGGTACAGAGACACATGAGGTTGGGAAGAATAGATGCCATCTAAGTATTGGTGCTTGTCAAGGAATTCCAAGGAAATTCCTGGGAATACTAATAAGGAAGAACACTACATGTTTAAGGCTTTAAATGAAACATGTAGCTTCCAAAATTATAAGAAAATAAATGTCCTTTAAAAACACACAATTGTAGTAGTTGTGTTATAGCAACAGGGGCACTGAGATAATGGGTTATACATTCAATTTAGTAGGTCATAACTAGCATGTGTTAAAAACAGAATAAAATTGAATGGATTAAATTGTACTAAATGCAAGAGAATAGAACATATCAGCATGCAAAGCATGTGATAAAAAGTATTGATTTATAAATCTTGGTTTCAAGTGTACACACACTCACACACATATATGTGTACTAGGTTACAATGTCAAACATAGCTCTCTAGTCCTGGTGACATACTCAGTTACACATTGGGTTGGTAAGTCCGGGGTAAGGAGTTCGAAATTACAAGCCGCTCCTCAGGAGAAAGCTGAGGCCTTCTACTCCCGTAAGCGTTACAGTCTCAAAATCCCACAGAAACAGTTCTACCCTGTCCTATAAAGTCTCTATGAGTTGAAATCAATTTGTTAGCAGTAAAGAAAAGAGTCAAAGAAGTATAAAGTCAATTGATTCAGAGAGAGCTTGAGGACCAATGTCCACCTTTTATAATCTTCTCAGTATAAATGATTGAATTTCCTCTAAATTTGAGATGGCTAAAAATAGCAGTAGAATTTATAATAGTTTTACTGGCATATAATTCACATATCATAAAATTCAATAATTCAGTTATATTAAGAAGTATTTTTGCAATCATTATCACGATCAGTTTTATAACATTTTCACCTTTCTAGTGCTCATTGGTGCTCATTCCCCATTTCCCACAACCTCCCCTGCCATGGCCCTAGGTAATTATTCATCCAGGTTTTACCTCTAGAGATTTATTTATCCTGGATTTCACATACAGAAATTCATATAAAAATAACAAAGAAACAAAAACAACAAAGACAAAATAAAACAGAGGAAAAACCTCAATTGAAAAGAAAGCCCCCCAAATGAAAGAATGAAACCATTTTAAGATAGGTCAAAAGGGAGATCAAATGATAAGGTGGTACATTTTAACCCAACTATATCTGTAATCATTAACATTACAATGCTGTCTGATTGCAAGGCTATTCACATTCCTGGAATATGGTCAGAGGGAATTCATCAGACACTTAATCCAAGTGGGTATACTTCAAATGGGTTTTGGTTTCCACTGTCATCCATAGCCTTCTGCAAACTGGATGTTCCAAATTTAAGTTCTAAAACTGTCCTCTTCTCCGTATTTGGATTTTGTTGTTTACAGGCTGGTGTGTTCCTTCTATGTGGACTCAGTTGATACCTCACATACGTAGCTGCTTGTGTTAAAACAAGCTTTCAAAACCACAGACAATTTTCTTTCTGAGAGCTGTGCCTCATCTGCTTTCTTCACCACATTTTTCTATAGCACCCATATTCTTCAGTGATAACTTCTTAACGAGGAGTATAGAGTAGGTCTGTGTCATATGAACAAGTTGTTCTTAGATTGGAATTACAAATAAGTGTGCACACAAAATCTATTCATATATAGTGCTAGGCTGGGTTTCCTAGAGAAACAAATCCAGAGATACTTATATATGTATAAGAAAGAGCTTTATATCAAGATGTAATTGTGGATAAATAAAGCATCCCAGGACCATCCAAGTCAAGTCCATAAGTCCGATACTAGTCCATAAATCGCTCTTCAGACTCATGCAGCCACCTGCAATTATTCAAAATGCAGGAAGAACACAGGTCGGTGTATGAAAAGTCTTGTGGATCCAATGGTGGTGGAAACATCATGGGGTTCTGCCCGGTCTCAGAGTGCCTCTCCAACAGGAAGGTGAATCAGAGAGAGGACTATGAGAATGCCACACCCACAAAGAGGCACTATCAGTCTGTGACCTGATTGACAGGCTAGAATCGACCCCTACACTTTTATTTATCAAGTTGATATAAAATTATGTAATATATATATGCTTTAAATGTGTCTCTGGTTTAGTTTAGAGACATCATATCAATTTATGGTAGAGAACATTATAAAACATCCCTTGGGACATAAGGCAAGTATATTGATGGTATCATTAATTTAGCCAATATTATAAAATTTAAAACACTTTTGAGAAAAAAGTGACCTACACATGCATAGGCCAGATTTTCAGATTACAGTACATGAATTGTTAAATTATACAGATTAAAAGCTTAAGTGATTGGACACAATTTACATGAATAATGAAGGGTTAGGATAGGACAAAACTTTGAAAAACATGCATTCACAGAGGGAGAACAATGTCTGATAGATGAACACTTGTCACACAAAAAACAAAAAACAAAGAAAGCATGAAACTAATAAATATATGGTAGTCCCAGACCACCATTCACTGGGAACACTTAAAGCAAGACAGCTGAACCAAAGTCCAATGACCAAATTCCACCA
This sequence comes from Echinops telfairi, assembly GCF_000313985.2. NCBI lineage: Eukaryota > Metazoa > Chordata > Mammalia > Afrosoricida > Tenrecidae > Echinops > Echinops telfairi. The sequence continues at coordinate 9,116,467 of NW_022103942.1, forward strand.
CCTGATTTTTCTTACACAATGGCATTTCAGCATTAAGTTCAGTTCCTTAAATCTGCTACAGTGAGTTTAAGGTAAAGGCTAGGTTTCCAAATTGGATCTTTCTTGCGTGGCTTATGAAGGATGTTGTGCACTTTGAAAGAACAGAGTCCAAATTCCCACTTATTTATACAGCACTGCCTGGGTCACCAAGGGCCCAATACAAACTAGGTCAAAAGTACCCAATTAGGAAAATAATGCTGGGCATATACTCCCCTTGGGGTCTATATAAATAATGTTAAGAATTTTTACCTAATACCTGGTTTCCCCACCCAGTTTATCCACCAAAAGGAGTATAACGGCCTTCTCTGAGACATACATGGTCACCCTGCAACCTCTTAACGCGAATTTTAAGTAAGGTTTGTTAATCACTCTTGTAGGGGTTTCAGTTCATTTTGGATGACCTGATAATAATGGCAGGAACTAATTAGCCTTCTCTCTCTGCACCCCCATCTTGAGAAACTGAGAACGTTTGAAATGAGACCTCCTCTCTCTAACTGTTTTTTTTTAAATCATTTTACTGGGGGCTCATACAAATCTTATCACAGTCCATTCATCCATCTATCCATTGTGTCAAGCACATTTGTACATTTGTTGCCATCATCATTTCCAAAATATTTTCTTTCTACTTGAGCCCCTGGTATCATCTCCTCCCTGCCTCATCCTTCCTCCCTCGTGAACCCTTGATAATTTATAAATTATTGTTATTTTTTAAATCACTTTATTGGGGGCTCGTACAACTGTTATCACAATGTATACATCCATCCATCCATTGTGTCAAGCACTTTTGTACATTTGTTTCCCTGATCATTCTCAAAACATTTCCTTCTACTTGAGCCCTTGGAATCATCTCCTCATTTTTCCCCTCCCTCCTCATTCCTTATTTTTTCATGTCTTACACTGACCAATGTCTTCCTTCACCCACCTTTCTGTTGTCCATCCCCCAATCAGGGGGTTGTATGTAGAACATTATAATCAGTTCCCATTTCCCCCGACCCACCACCTTACCCTTACTCTCCTGGTATCACTATTCTCATTATTGGTTTTGAGGGGTTTATCTGTCCTAGATTCCCTGTGTTTCCAGCTCTTATCTGTACCTGTGTACATACTCTCATCTAGCCAGATTTGTAAGGTAGAATTGGCGTCATGAGAGTGGGTGGGGGGGAGCATTCAAGAACTAGAGGAAAGTTGTATATTTCATCAGTGCTATATTGCATCCTGACTGTCTCATTTCCTCCCCGTGACCCTTCTGTAAGGGGATGTCCAGTTGCTTACAGATGGGCTTTGGGTCTTCACGCCTCACTCCCCCTCACTCACACTGATATGATTTTTTGGTCTGGGTCTTTGATGCCTGATACCTGATCCTATTGATACCTCATGATCACACAGCCCTGTGTGCTTCTTCCATGTGGGCTTTGTTGCTTCTCAGCTAGATGCTCACTTCTTTATCTTCAAGCCTTTAAGACCCCAGTTGCTATATCTTTTGATAGTTGGGCACCATCAACTTTCTTCACCACATTTGCTTATGCACCTGTTTTTGTCTTCAGAGGTCATATTGGGAAGGTAAGCATCATGGAATGCCAGTTTAATAGACCAAAGTGTTCCTGCGTTGAGGAAGTATTTGAGTAGAGGCTCAATGTCCATCTGCTACCTTAATACTAAGCCTATAAATATATGTACATGTATCTATTCCCCCATCGTCATTTATAAATATATTTACATCCTCTATAAATGACCTTTGCCTCCTAGTTTTTTTCTCTATTTCCTTTTACTTTCCTTCTGTCCCACTATCATGTTCAGCCTTCATTTTAGTTTCAGTAATTCCTCTCAGTTACATTGCCCTAGATCAAGCCCTACCAGTTCTCCTACACCCTCCTCGCCAATGATTTTAGATCACTTGTTGTTCCTTTGTCCTTGTGTTTGTTAACATCGACTTCCTTGCCTCCACATCCCCTCTCACATGTCCCCATGGAAGCGTCTGTCTGGTTGTTTTCTCCTCCAAATTGTTTATCCTGCCTATCTTATCTACATAGACATGCAGAGATGATGATATGCAAAAAAACAAAACAGAGCAAAACAAGGCAACAAAAGAAAACAACAAGAACAACAACAAAAACCAAAGACAAGCAAAGAGAGAAACCTATAAATAGTTCAAGGTCTGTTTGTTGACCTTTGGGAGTGTTTTCCTGCCCAGTCTTATGGGGTGCCATGCCCTGGGCCAAAGTCTATTTTTGGTATTCTCTGTGGACTTCATTGTTCTGCTCCCCTTGCTGTGCTGTTGTACACCCTTAGTGTTTTGCCTCGGTGAGGTGGGGTCAGATCAGACATAATTCCCACACTGTGTCTCCAGTGTTGTCCCCTATAGTGCTGTGGGTCAATGAGGAATGTCTTGTCTCGTAGTAGGGCTGGCTCTATGGTCCTCTCTGTGCATTGGCTGCTCTGAGCAGTAATATTGACCTCAGAACTTTGTGGACCAGGAGGTGCTCCACTCTCTCTCCCTCCCCTTTCATTTGCTTCTGTGTGTTCTGATCAGACATGTCCCTGTCCATGAGCTGTAGCTTCAGTACTATCCTCTGAAGTGAATTCTTCTGGGGGGACGCGGAGCTGTCCAAATAGTTGGGATTGGGGCTGGCCTGTCAGACCTCTCTATTGATTCCTGAAGGGGGACCAATAGAGAGGTCTCTAAGTGGTTTTAAAGATATATAAAAAAAAATGGGGTTATATATAGTTCATGGGCATTAGGCCGTCTCACTATCTCCTTGCTGTAGGGACCCAATAAAATATTGCACGACCTGAGAGCAGAATCCTGCCTTTGTCTTGGTGTTTATCCTTGTAGTAGTTGTCACAAAGAACATTTTCCCCTTTGGGGTTGATTAATTTCACTCAGCATAATGACTTCCAGGTCCATTCATTTCATGAGCTGTTGGGTGGTTTCATCACTATTTTTTTAAGGATACATAATAATCCATTTTGCTTCTTTATCCATCCTTCTACTGGTGGGCATCTGGGTTGTTTCCAGCTTCTTGCTGTTGTGAACCATGTTGCAATGAAATGGGATAGCATGTATCTGTTCATGTTCTGTCTCTTATTACTTTGGGATATATGCCCAGCAAAGGTTTGGTCATATGGTATTTCTCTTCTCAGCTGTTACACTTTCCACAACAGTTGTATATGTTTAAAAGACCATGAGCAGTGCGTGAGTTCCAGTCTCTCCACACACTCTCCAGCATTTGGTTTACTCACTTTTAGAAATAATGGGCTATTTTTGTGGGTGTAAAGTGACATTGACTTGCATCTTTGGTATAAGGAAAAATTGTGAGCATGTCCTTGTCTGTTTAGTAGCTATTTGAATATCATGCCTTGTGAATTGTCTATCCATGCTTTGCCCACCTTTTAATTGGATTGTTTGTTAGTTTTTTTTTCTTATTGAGCTGTTTCAGAATTTTATAGATTTTAGTATTTAGTGCTTTGTCCATTGTGCCATTGCTAACAATTTTTCCCAATGCATGAACTGTCATTTTACGCTTTTGATATGCATCAGTGATTTACTTTTAGTAAATCCCTGTGATCTATTTTGTTTTCCACTATGCATGCTTTCTTTATTATATATGGTAGTTTGTGTATGCACTAGAATAGGGCCCTTAAGTTTGTCCCAATTTTATCATTGGTGATCCTTGGTAGATTTTTTTTTTTTACATATCCTTTCCCAAATGAAGTTACTAACTAGATTTTCCATTTCTTTAATGAATGAAGTTGGGATTTGGATTTAAATTTGGGTTGTATTTGTAGATTGCTCCAAATAGCACTCACATTTTGACAACATTAAATCTTTCTATCCATGAATATGGAATAGTATTCCATTTGTGTAGGTCTCTTGATTTCTTGTTTTCTTTGTAGTGGTCTTTTGTTTCTTTCGTTAGGTTTATTCCTAAGTTTTTCATATTTTTGTGTGGCAACTGTAAATGGAATTGTTTCTTCGATATGTTTTTCAGGCGTCTCTGTTCTGGCACATAGGAGTCCAATTGGTTTCTTCTTCTTAATATTGTATTCTGCTACTTTCACAAATCTCTAAATGGTTTCTTTTTGTGTGTGTGTGTGTGTGTGTGTGTGTGTGTGTGTGTGTGTGTGTGAAGTCTATGGTGTTCTCTATAACAGTGGTTCTCAAACTTCCTAATGCAGCGACCCTTTAATACAATTCCTCATGTTTTGGTGTCCCCCTAACCAAAAAATTATTTCCGTTGCTACTTCATAACTGTAATTTTGCTATTGTTATGAACCAGGCGACCCCTGAGAAAGGGTTGTTCGACCCCCAAAGGGGTCATGACCCACAGGTTGAGAACTGCTGCTCTATAAAAACATGTCAATAAATCGTGAGCATTTTACATATTCTTTGCTCAAACGTATTCCCTAGATTACTATCTGTTGTATAATGTTTAGTGCTAAGGTTTCTAGCACGATGATGTTGAATAAGAATAGTGGTTACAGGCATCCATTTCTGATTCTTGTCCTCAGGGGGAATGTTTTCAGTTTTTCCCCATAGTGTATAATTTTTGTGTGGAGTCTATGGTGTTCTCTATAACAGTGGTTTGGTTTGAATAAGGTCTTTATCATCTTGAGGAATTTTCTTCATATTCTTATTTGATTGAATATTTTTCCTAGAATTGGTTTTATATTGTCATATGACTACTGCATTTTGTGATATAATCATGTGGTTTTATTTCTTTGTCATGTTTATGAAGTGGATCACTTTGATTGCTTTTTGAATGTTGAATGATCCTTGCATCTAAAGTATGAATCCCATTTGATAATAGTGAATTACATTTTTGATATATTTTTGTATTCTACTGGTCAGAATTGTATTAATTTTTTTGCATCTATGTGAATGTGAAATATTGTTCTATATTTTCCTGTCTTTATGGGGTCTTTGCCTGGTTTTGGCATCAATGTTATGCTTACTTCATAGAATGAGATAGGCAGTTTGTTGGCCCTTTCTATATTCTAGAATATTCCATGGAGTATGTGTAGCTCTTCCTTGACTACTTGATAGAATTCCTCTGTGAAACAATCTGGTCCTGGGCTTCCCTTGAGTGTGTTTCTTTTTTTTTTTTAAACATTTTATTAGGGGCTCATACAACTGTTATCGCAATCCATACACACATCAATTGTGTAAAGCGCATTTGTACATCATTCTCAAAACATTTTCTCTCCACTTAACCCCCCCGACATTAGGTCCTCATTTTTCCCCTTATTCCCGGCTCCCCCCTCCCTCATGAGCCCTTGATAGTTTATAAATTGGTATTTTGTCATATCTTGCTCTGTCCGACGTCTCCCTTCACCCACTTTTCGGATGTCTGTCCCCCAGGGAGGAGGTCACATATAGTTCCTTGTAATCAGTTCCCTCTTTCCTACCCACTCTCCCTTTACCCTCCCTGTTTCACCACTCACACCACTGGTCCTGTAGGGCTCATCTGCCCTGGATTCCCTGTATTTTCAGTTCCTATCTGCACCAGTGTACATCCTCTGGTCTAGCTAGACTTGCAAGGTCGAATTTGAGTCATGGTAGTTGGAGTGGGGAGGAAACATTTAGGAACTAGAGGAAAGTTATATTTCTCATCGTTGTTACATCACACCCTGACTGGCTCATCTCCTCCCCAGACCCCTCTGCAAGGGGATCTCCAGTGGCCTACTAATGTTTCTTGATGACCATCTTTATTTCTTCCTTTGCTATTGATCTGCTGAGATTTTTCTACATCCATCTGCTTTAATTGGGTATACAGTATACTTGTAAGTATTTGCCAATTTCTTATAGATTACCAAACGTGGAATACAGTCTTTCATAGTATTTCATAGTAGTGTGTTATTATTATTTTTATTTCATTTGGATCTATTGCTATGCTACCCTTTTCATCTCTAAATCTAGATATTTGCATCTTCTATTTCTTTTTTTTTGTTAATTGTGCCAGTAGCTTGCCAATTATCTTTTTTTTTTTTAACTGTTTTACTGGCATTTCATCCACGTACACAATTCAGTACTGCAACCATGTGTTAGTCTGGGTACTTTAGAAAAACACATCCACAGAAACTCATGTATAAGAGAGATTTTTATATAAAGGGTAAGTGCACTTCAAGAAAACATCCCAACCCAGTTCTGCCCAAACCCACAAGTCCGACATTAACCCATATGTCCATACCAATCCACAAAGTCCTCCTCCATTTCACAAAACACATGCTATGGCACTGATTGCAGGAAGAAAGCTGAATCAGTGAACGTGGAAGTATCTCAGCGCTGGCAGGGGTCTCCACATGGCTGCTCCAGCACCCAGGGCTGCATCGGGGTCGGTCCATGTGGCATTTCCTCAGGGATGTCTTGCAGGAAGTTAGCCTTGCAAGCTGAAGCACGGAACTGCTAAGGCAGCTGTGCCCTGGTCTGATCATCAGAAAGCAAGAGACCTGAGAACTAGAAAGGCTAGGCTCACCAAGTCATATATATCTCCACCCTTCAATTAACCCTACATGTGTTTATCAGCAAGGTTCACACGGTAAACTTTAACTATCTCAGGGAAGAACTGCCTGTTTGGGTTTATGATACTGTATATCTTTACTGGAGGAGAAAGCCTCATATTTCTCCTGAGGTGTAGCTAGTGGTTTCAAACTGCTGACCTTGAAGTTAGCAACACAACGCATTACTCACTACACGACCGGGCCTCCAGTATTGACCGGTTGATTAGTAGTTTTGTACTTGAGTAGTATCACCAAGGTATTAGATTTACTTCAGATACAAAAAAGAAAGAAATAGAAGTCTGTCATACATGAACAAGTACTAATGATTATAAAATGAAATTTAAATTATTCTTACATTAAAATATCAAGGAACTAGAAAGACGAGGTTCACTGAGACATTTATCATTCCGCCCTTCAATTAACTACACATGTGTTTATCAGACAACTTGGCACAATAAACTTTAACTATATCAATCCACCCCTTGCCAACTTGGAACCTGTTCATAATTTTTTAGCCTCACGATTACAATTAAGTAACACCTACACCTTAATACTATAATCCTGTGAATATTTTCCCCACCTATGAAAGATTGTAAGCCAACTACTTCATGCCTTTATCACCTCAATTTTGAGTATCCAATTTATATACTGCCCACTTACATCAACCCAGGGCTCTCAGGAGACAATCATATTTTTTGACATGAAGAAATCTTCATTCCAGTTGGAATCTTATGAAGTCTGCATCAATAAGCAAAGCCAAATCCGGACTGGTCATCCATCAAGTCAGCAACAATATGCACCAGTTCACAGGCTCAAAAATCTCCAACTGGTCGGGTTCTGTTCAACTCAGTGTGGGTTGCCTCACTCAGCCTCCACAGGGTGCCCATTGGTCGCCTTACCTTTAGACCATGGCTCTTACCTATACACAACAAGCCTAGCCCCCTCATGCTAGATCATGAACTTTAGACCAGTCAATCCGCTCTCATCTTCTCCTTTTTCCTATAAACCAAGTCCACAGGTGTCAGTGGCCTAACTCAAACCATCTCTTTATTGCTGCATTTCTCCCACTTCCACTCAACAGGTAGATCCAGGTGGTCACCTAGCAAGCATTTTAGCCTGATCACAGTCTCCCTTTAACATTGAGTCCTAGATAGTTTTCTCATGGTTCCAGATTTTTTCCAGCTTCTAACAAAGACTACTGGTTCCTGAGTACTCCAAAGCACTGGGCAGGGCATATCTTTTCAAAACTTTCTTTACAAGCATGGCCTAAACCCAACTAAAGATCAGATTTTAATGGTTAAAAGCAAGTGGGCTTACAAGCTTTATATTTTCATATTTCCCTTACTTCCCCCAGAAAACCGAGTATACAGTGTGGCTTTATCTAACCTCTGGCTAGACAAAGAAGAAAAACAACCACGAGGGACAGGTCAAACAAGCACCTACTCTCCATCTTATGATTTGTACCCCACCCCCAAGGTACCATAATGTATTAGTCTAGGTACTTTAGAGAAACAAATCCACAGAAACTCTTGTATAAGTGAGAGTTTTACATAAAGGTTAAGTGCACATCAAGAAAACATTCCAACCCAGTGCTGCCCAAACCCACAAATCCAACATTAACCCATATGTCCGACACCAATCCACAAAGTCCTCCTCTATCTCATAAAACACACACTATGACACCAACTACAGGAGGAAAGCCAAGTCAGTGAATGGGTAAGCATCTCAGCGCTGTCAGGGGTCTCCACATGGGTGCTCCAGCACCCAGGTCTGCATCGGTGTAGGTCCATGTGGCTTCTCCTCAGGGATGTCTTGCAGGAAGTGAACCTTGTAAGCTGAAGCAAGAAACTGGCTAAGGCAGCTGCACCCTGGTCTGACTATCAGAAAACAAGAGACCCAAGAACTGGAAAGGCTGGGCTCACTGAGTCATTTATCCCTCTGCCCTTCAATTAACCCCACATGTGTTTATCCACCAGGTTGGCACAATAAATTTTAATTATATCAAACCATATCAGGAAGAGTAGTACAATCTTTACCACAATTTTAGAAAAAAAACTTTTTCTCCATACTTTGTTACTCATGTATTATTCTTTTCAATGTATCAACCTCTTGTCTTGTTGCTGTTTTCCATTGCTTTTATGTTTTCCAATTTATTTATCTGTGCTTTAATTTTTAATTTTTTTCTTCTACTGTTGGAGGGTCTATGTAGTTACCCTTGGCCTAGTTGTTGGAGGTTTTGCATTAAAGTGTTGATTTGGGTTATTTTCTCCTTTTTTTATGTGTGCATTGCTGGTATAAATTGTTCCCTGTTAACTATTTTTGCTGTATGTGAAAGGTTTTGATATGTTATGCTGTAATTAATTTAATACTTTATTTTGTTTATTACCTAGTTGTTTTTTAAGGAGTATGTTGCAAAAGCTCCATGAATTTGTCTTAAAGTTCCTATTATTTTTATTGTTTAATCCCAGGTTTATAGTGTTACAACTTGAGAAAATACCTTGTAGTATCTCAATTTTTTTTCATTTTGCTGAGTGTTGCTTTGTGGCTAACATGTGACTGCATGCTGGAATGTGCACTGTGTGTTCTGAAGAACTTATAACGTGCTATTTTCAGGTGGAGTGTTCTATATATGTCTAAGAAGGTGAGCTGGTTGATTGTGTTACTAACTTATTTGTTTGTTTTTATACTGAGGTTATTGCAGATAGGATACTTGGTTGGCAGTGTATTTTTCTTTAAGAATTCGATATATGTCTCTCCATTGTCTTTCTGCCTGCATAATTTCTGCTGAGGAGTCTGAACTCGTCCTTATTATTTTTCACTGTATGTAACTGTCCCTTTTCTTGTAGCTTCCCTCAGGCTTTTCATCTTTTCCTTGATATTGGAGACTTTGAATATGATATGCTGTTATGTTTTTCTTATGGGTTCCATCCCAATTGGGTCTCTTTCAACTTCTTGAATAAATATTTTGTCCTCCTTTGTGATATGGGACAAGTTTTCTTCCATGATTTCTCATAATCCTTTGTCTGTAAAATTTTTGCTTCTTCTTGCTCCAATACACCAATGAGATCTAGGTAATTTCTCTTGATTATGACTAAGATCATGCTCTGGTCTTCTTCAGTTTCTGTTTCTTTTGTTGTTGTTGTTGTTGATTGTTTCTCTCTTCTGTTGTAGTCTTTGAATTCACTAAATTTATTTTCCTTTTCTTCCACTCCAGTCCTCAGCTCTTTTATCATGTTTCCTAATTCTGTTACCTCATTGCCTATCTTCTTAGAATCCTTTCAGAGTGTTTTAGTTTTTCATTTTCTTCCATTGTTCTCAAAAGTGTTCCCAACATCTCTTGAAGGGACCTAAGCACCCTAATTCTGAATTCTATTTCTGGTATTTCCCAGTCTCTTTTTCAGCATACTCCAATGAGTTTGGACTTGGGTCCTATTTCTCTTGTTTGAGTTTGATTTTTCTTTTCTGTACTATGGTTGAATGCTGTTAACAGGGCCTTGTCATGCTGCTATTAATGTTTTGCTGACTTTTGGGTTGTGACAGAGTAGTTAACTTTTTCAAGTTTTGAGGTAGTGGTCTAATAGAAGCCAGAAAACATACAGTAAGGGAATAGGAAAAGGGGTGGTGGGGGTGGGATAGGTAAATTGGGGAAGTGGAGTAGAAATAAGAGGGATAATAAGTAAAAATGATAGTAAAACTAGTAAAGGGACATCTTGATAGACCAAAAGTATTGAAAATGTAATGGGAAAATATGATCTGAGAGGGGTAATAAGAATTAATAGGTAGTGGAAGTATATTTCACTAGGGGATGGAGAGAGAGAGCCGAAAGCAAAAGCAGGTGAAGCAGGAGAAAAGTATCAAATGATCCATACAACCAGAAGAGGATATATGTAAATATAGTTACAGCAGAAAAAGAGAAAGACAAGTGAGAAAGAGGGGTAAAAGTGAGATTGAGAGGGAGGCCAAATAAGAAATAGGGATATGTCTATATGCTCAGAGAATGGAAAGAATAAAATATAAGCAGTGACTTAGCTGGGGTAAGGTATGGAGTTCCATTGCTATGGCCCCAAGGTCTCAGGCTCCATTCCTTATCTAAAAGGCTTTGCTTGCCCTGATAGTTTTGTTCATCCAAATTTGCTGAATTAGAAAATTATTCAGTTTAAAAGTTAATTTTGCTTTATGGCAAGGAGTGGCTGTTGTTTGGGGTTTTTCTGCAAACGAAGTCTTAAACAGATCAGATCTCTAAACTTGTCACATTGCCAGCATTGATTAACAGGGATATAACTCTGTTTCCCCCTGTATCTGTATTAATGGGTTAAAATTAAGTTTACATTTTATTTTGATGACATTGAATATATCAAGATACCTTTATATTAAGATTGCTCCAAATTAATTATTTTGCAATAAATTAATATATATGAACTATAGTACTGAATATATTGAAGTTTCAAATAGTCTGTCTCAGAAACCCTCTATTTTGAAATTCAATAACCAAAAATTTGTTAAAAGTTTTTTCAGCTCCTTACATATTTACAGGGTACTTTAGGATACAGAGGAGACCTCAACATCTTAAATATACTTTAAAGAGAATGTTTGTTAAGTCTTATATAGGAAAAGACAAAGATACATCATCTGCTTGATGTCATAATGGAGTTCAAGGTTTTGTAGATATTTAGAAACTTAAAAAGGACATAGGAGAGTAAAGGAATCTTTCACAAAATCATAATTGGCAAGAGATCTATACAACACAGATACAGGTGGACTCCAGAAGCAGTTATGGGACCATGATTCGGACACCTACATTATGTTACAGAGATCATACAAGATTATAAGATTACCAGTGCAGTGAGGACGTGGCTATCTTCATCAAGTATATAACCAGTGAAGCCCCTAAAGAAGCTGCTTCTCCATGGGCTGGTTAGAGTTGGAGGTAATCTACTTTCTAGTACATTCTGCCTGGGGGCAAGGCTATTCATATCCCTAGGTAATGGTCAGAAAAATTTAATGGAAGCTTAATCCACATGGAGTCTCTGCAAATGGATTTGGGGCTTTCACTGTTATCTACAGTCTTCTACAAATGTGCTCAGAATTTAAACTCTAATAGATGGGTCAGAAACCCTATATAGGGTTTCTATTAGTCAGAATCAACTCAATGGCAGTGGGCTTTTGATTTGGTATTATCCAAATCTGAACCAGCCTGGAGAATAAATAGATACACACAATTTTGTGTCTTTAGTTACCGGAGAGACGATTCCCTGGAGAAGGACATCATGCTATGTAAAGTGGAGGGTCAGTGAAAAACAGGAAGGCCTTTAATGAGATAGCTTGACACAGTGGCTGAAACAATGCTCTCAAATATAAGAATGATTATAAGCATGTTGCAGAACTCAACAGTGCTTTGTAATGTTATACATAGGGTCATTATGCGTTGGGACTGGGTGAACAGTACATAACAACAACAAACTACCCTCAAGGTGACAGTTCAATCCTACTGTTCAATCAAGGTAGTGAACCTTTTTTTAGGATTCTATAGTTTTATTTTCAGGCTGAAACAGGCACAGCTACTCATAGCATTTTTCATCCTAGTCTGGTCTTAAGTTATTTTTATTTCAGTATGGGAAACTTGAATAGGCTACTTGACGGTCCATTCATTTCCAACCTCCATTGCCTATAACCAATGAGGCTTTGTGTCTGGTCTCCAGATCTGCGTTAGTGTCCATCTATGAGCCAACTTTCCTAACCCTCTGAGTACATATAATCTCTGGTTCTCAGAAAAAGACCACTTCTATCTCTGGTGACACTGTCTTATAGATGTTGGATTGCTAAACACAAAGTCAGATTTTCAAAATCACTCAAAATTCTGCAGGAAAAAGGTGAGGCAATCTATTCCCATAAAGGGAAATCCTATATAGTGTGGCTGTAAGTCATAAATTGCTTGTTGACAGTATGTATACCAATAACTGGTTTCATCTCAATTAAGAGAAATACTTTTACTTTATCTGTATGCTATTAAATTAAATCATGAGGGAAGAATACAATTTTTACAAGCTAGCTTTGCTAATTTTTACAGATAGTGTGATATATTTGAATATGATTACACATATGTGGTAACTGCTATACCTGTTTTGACAAAGGAAAATAATAATTTGAATGGCAAAGCACTTTGTTAGCTAGACTCATTTTATACAAAGAATTTCAGGAAGCACAACTTTGTCTATATGCACAAGTAGTCTTTGGATATAACAATTCATTTTATATTGCCTCCTTGATCAATGAACATCATTCCTTGATTGATCCAACTCTGGTGATCAGAATTTATTATGAAAATGGAAGAAATTAGTAGATTGAGAGTGCTTTGGTATGATTTTGCCTTTACCTAAAATTTGTCTTAATCATTCAAAGAACAGTTTTGCTTTATTATTATTTTAGGTCAATTTAACTGTTATAATTATTTTATAAAGAACAATAAGCCCATCAGTGTGGTAAATATAATAATGTAAAAGTCTCAGATTGCACTTATAATGGCCATCAATTTTCTCCTCTAATTACATTAATTATAGCCTTACATACCTTTGCAATTTACACAGAATTGTACTCAATTAAGTTCATGTAGTAATTTAATAAAGGTTTTCTGCCACTCTCATAAATCTTTGGAACAGTAAGGCATGGAGATAATGGTAGCTGAAGATTGATCTGCAATGTTGGAATTCGGTAGGACATCATGCTTTGTTATTGATTACTGAGAAATTCATTAATTTATACAAGCTGCTGGAGATTTTGGCAAGATTAGTACTTATCTCAAAATCATTCTCAATTCTAGCCACAGCTTTTCTCAGAAGGAGTAAAGGCAGAGTGGAGGAAGGAGAAGGAGAAGGTAAGGGAAAAGTAGAGAGAGAAAATATATTGAAAACTTTTCTTGTAAAATATTTCTGTGTTCCATGTTGCTAAACAGAGTACCTTCCAAATTTGTGTTTGTGGCTATATCACGGTCAAACAACCTCATTATTATTAGGAAGAACTGGTTTTGTAATTTGTTTCTGAAAGCAATTTTTATTCTCTTTGAAATTTAGCTGTCAGAAAACACCTTGCTCTTCAGTGTAAACGCAGATGGCTCTCCATAAGAATTCAAGCAGCAGGTGAAACACAAGCCAGAGTAAGATATTTCCAAATGGAAGTACTCTAAAGGTAGATCCCTGTCCTCAAACACTCATTAAAAGGCTATAAAAAGTATTTAGAACTAGGTGACAAATGGGAAAAAGTCTTCATGCCTAGGAATACCATCATTTGTCATTTAGTTTGTGATAGAGCACATGATTTTGACCCAATATACGATGTAGTGGAAGTTTTATTTACCGTTCATTTCAAAGTTTTTCTTTCACTTACCTTATATTCATTTATGATTTTTAAATATCTGTGAATGATTATGTAAAATGACAGGTGGGATAAAAACAACTGCCCTTTTATTTCCCTTGTGAAATTCTTAATGTGTGTTTGGAATACATCTGAGTTTTACCCATAGTTGGAAGATTTGAACACCAACAATCCAACACTACTAATAAGGAAAAGAAAATCTGTGTATTATGGTTGCTAGAATTTCATTTTTATGGTTACCATGATGTCCGGAGTATCTGTAACACTTAAACCTCACAACTGTAATAACTTGAGCGGGTCTGGTAGGACAGAAAGGTACAGAAAAAATTGTAATGAGTAGATACAATGATACAGATAACATTTTGGAATGTAAAAAGCTGATTTTTGTTTGAACATGAAAAAAATGTAGCATGATGTTTATTTTATTAAAAGGAAAACCATGAGTTTTGTTATAACAGTTATGACATGAGTGTAAAGGGGATTGAAAGCTACAACAAAAAAGAAGTTTTCCACTTGCCTTGTATTATTTGTAGCTGGAGAAGAAGACAAACTGGGCGGAGGGTCATGCACTGAGGAGTAGCATTTAATTACCTTTAAGAAAAGCAGAAAGTGCGAGATGTATAATCAAACAGTGATATTGATAAGAAGCCTATCAGTTATTTTATTAGGTTGAAGCTGATTGTTTGCCACTAGTATTTATATTTCTTTCCTAATCAACCTTCATTCTCTTCCTAATGCTTTAGGAAGCTTTCTTTTTTTCTATTACCATCTTTGGCAAATAATATCTACCTTATTTGATAGTTGTAAACTTCTTACCTGCATGAGTTTGGAAAGAAAAGATGTAGCATGCCCAGATTCTAAAGGAGAAAAAAAAATAGAGGCACTAATAACAACCAAAATATTCCCACAGCTATTTTATCAAATGGATTGCTGGATCATTTGAAGTGGAATTTGAATGTGATCTTTATAATTCCTCAACCAAGGAGTTTTACAGTCAAGGTAAAGGTGGAGAGAGAAGTAAGACTATTGTTGAGCCTTCTTTGGCTCCTATCTTGCTCTGTTTATGCCTCCAAATTTTGCTTCTAAATTGAGAAAGACAATGAGGGACAGGATGCCACAGAGTCCTGCCTCAACTATTCAGGAAGTTCCAAGAGCAGGTTGACATTGCATTTTGTCCCAGTTTCCTCATCTGTAGAATAAGGAAAGTAGTAGTACAAACATCAGAGGGTTGTTATGAGGATTATATAACATAATGCATATAAAGTGCTTCAGGGAATATGTGTCCCACGTGGCTGCTCAGCAAATGCTAGCTACTATTATTGTTTCATTGTATCAAAATTGCCCAAAGTAAAAACCCTAGCAAGTGGTCAACTGTGGATTTGACTTGAAGTATTTTGTTGATTCTTCTAAAAAAAATTCAGATTCTGCCATGTTTACTACGTGTTTGTTAGTTGTGGAGTCTATTCTGAGTCAGAGTAAATCCATGTGTTTAGAATCAAACTGGGCTCCATAAGGTTTTCAAGGTAGTGAATTTTGGAAGCAGGTTGCCAGATCATTCTTTTGAACTGCATCTGGTTGGAATTGAAATGCTAGTCCTTCAGCTAGTAAGCAGGGAAGCTTTTAACCACTTGCACAATTGAGGGACTACTTAAGCTATACTACATCCCCTGGATGAGACTGTTGGATTCAGTAGAGGAATTGGAACAAGGGATATCATTGTTGATGTCATATTGATATTGGTTGAAAGTGGAGCATATCAGAAAGAAGTTCACTTGTGTTTTATTGTGCATGCCTAGGCATTCAATTAGGTGGATCTTAAAAAATTTAAGATAGCATTGAGAAGAATGGAAACTGTAGAATACTTCCTTGTGCTCATGAGGAACTTGTACATGGATTACAAGGCAGTTTTGCAAACAGAACAAAGGAATACTGCATGCTTTGGAATCAAGAAAGGTATGCCACAGGGTTGTATCCTTTCACCATACCTGTTCCATCTATGTAACGTGCAAATAATCAGAGAATCTGAAGCATAAGACCAAGAATGCGGAGTCAGGTTTGGAGGAAGGCCTCTTAACAATCTTCAATATGTAGATGACACAACCTCGCTTGCAGAAAGTGAGGAGGACTTGAGCACTTGCCGATCAAGATCAAGGATTGCAGTCTTCAGTGTGGCTTACAGCTCATTGTAAAGAAGATCAAAACTCTACCACTGGACCAATAAGTGACATCATGAAAAACAGAGAAAAGATTGAAGTTGTCAAGTATTTCATTTGGCTTGGATACAGTATCAATGCTCATGGAAGCAGTGGAAGTGATCAAATGACACATTGTATTGGGTAAATCTGCTGCACAAGACCTCTTTAGAGTGTTGAAAAGCAGGGCGAGGTTACTTTGAGGACTAAGATGTGTGTATGTCACCTAAGCCATGTTTTCTTAATTGCCTTATATGCATTTGAAAGTTGGACATTGAATAAAGAAGACCAAAGAAGAATGGATGCATTTGAATTTTGGTTCTGGCAGAAAACATTGAAAGTACCATGGACTGCAAAACGAACAAAGAAATCTGTCATGAAGTACATCCAGAATGTTCCCTAGAGGCAAGGTTGATAAGACCTTGTCTCATGTACCTTGAACATATTAGGAGTCCTGGAAGAAGCACATCATTCTTGAGAGCGTTGAAGGACAACAAAAATGAAAAAGGCTCTCAACCAGATGGGTTGGAACTGGCCGCAACAATGGCCTCAAACGTGGGAACAATTGTGACGATATCATAGGACCCTATGGTGTTCCATTCTATTGAGCGTAGTGTTGCTTTGGTTCACAAGGGGCTGAATGATACCTAACAACATTAGTAAGAATTGACTTGATGGCAGAGTGTTTGGTTTCTTTGAATATATGCCTGGAGTCCCTTTATGGCATAACCTGCACTACAAGCCAACAGGAGTAGTTGTTCAAATCTTCCTGGAAGTGGTATGGGCAATGTGCTTCCAAAAGGTTACAGTCACAAAAACCTTATGTAGGGCAGTTTTACTCTGCACACTTGGATCAACACGTGTCAGAATCGACTCTACATGAGCATGTTTTTAAAACAATTTTTTGGCACACACTTCACATATCATTGATATAATCATTCAGTTTTATTTAGGATAGTTGTGCAATCATTACTACTTAATTTCAGAACATTTTCTTCTCATACTCATTGTTGCTAGCTCTCCGTTTTCCCCCATTCTCCCCTGCCATGCCCCTAAATTCACTGCCATTAAGTCCAGGCAGACTCACAGTGAACCTATAGGAGAAGGTAAAACTGCCCCTGTGGGTTTCCAAGCCTGTGACTCTTTACAGGAGTATAAATCTCAATCTTTCATCCTCTATAAGTGATTATTAATCCAGCTATTTTCTCTGTGCTGAATTTCATACACAGAAAATCATATTAAATACCAAAAGGAATCATACAACAACAGTAAGAAAACCAACAGCAAAGACTAGACAAAACATAGAGAAGACAAAGTCAAAGAGAAGGCAGAAACAGTAAAAACTTGAGCCACTTTAAAATGGGTCAAAGGGGGATCAAATGATAAGGTATTGTATTTTAACCTAACTACATCTGCCATAATCCATTTTAAAATGCTTTTTGTCAGCTAACAAAGTGATTCACATCCCTAACAAAGTAGTCCAAGGTGATTCAACAGAGGTTCAATCCATGTGTACACCCTGCAAATAGGTTTTGGGCTTTGACTGTCATCCATAATTGTCTGTAAACCAGGTGTTCACCATTTAAGCTCTGATGCCATATCTTCCTTCAGATTTAGATATTATTATTTACAATCTTTGGATCACATAGGTTGGTGTGCTTCTTCCGTGAGGACTTAGTTGATTCATAAATTAAGTGACTGCTTGTTTGAAGATAAGCCTTTCAGACTGCAGATGCTGTTTCTTCTAATAGATGGCACCATCTGGTTTCTTAACCACACATTGCTATAGCACCAATATCTTCAGTGATCTCTTCAAGATGCCAGTATCAAGTAGGGCCACATCATAAGAACTAATTGTTTTTTTTATTGAGGGTAGAGTTATATGTGGACCCAAAATTCATTTATATATCTATGCTTTATATATGCCTCTGGTTCATATTAGAGGCTTCATTCGCATTTTACAATAGAGAACATTCTAAATCATCCCCCTCGGGCATAAGGTAATTGTATTGGTAGTGTCATTGGTTGAGCCAATGGTATAAAATGTAAAACGCTTTTGCGATGAGGAAATTATGCAAGTATAGGCCAGCATCAAACTTCAATACCTGAATTGTTGACTCGTTTAGATTAAGCTCTTAAGTGGCTGGACACTATTTAAAATAGCAAAGGGAGTTAATGAATAGGCAAAAGGCTCAATAAAACTCATTCATCAAGGCAGAACCATGCCTACCAGACTAATGCATGCTCTTAGAACGCCAAAAAGAATAATAATAACAATAAATAGATTCACTGCCATCAAGGTGATGCTGACTCATAGCGACCCTATTGGACGGGGTAGAACTGCCCCTGTGAGTTTCTGAAACTGCAACTGTTTACCAGAGTAGAAAGCCTTGTCTATCTTCTGCCAAGCATCAACTTCAGACCTTGCGATCACTGCCCAATGTGTAGTCACTATGCTACCAGGGCTCCTTTTAGAAAGAATGGAGGACATTAACATGGTGAAACATGTGGTTGTTCCTGGCCACAATTCACTCAGCACCCTCAAAGCAAGAGTTATGAACCAAAGTTCAGTGACGACCAATTCCATTACCTGGGGATAGCAGTCAATTGCTTCTTGTCTTACTAGAGCATTTTAACCTTAGTCCAAGGGTTGGTTCCTTACATATGCTACAGGTGTGCTTGAGGTAAAGCTCAATTCACTTAATGGTGTTTTCACATTGAATTCTTCTGGTGTGTCCCATAGAGGATGTTGTGAAACTTGACACAGCAGAGCCTAAAGTCCCAGTAGCCAGTCATCACCACACAGCCAGGTCCCTGAGGACCAGATAGAAACAAGGTCAAATTATCCAGTTAGGAGCATAGTATCCCATGGATTCGATATATGCATTGTGAAGCATTTTTTCCCCAATGGAATGTTGCTCCAACCAACATAATTGCAATTACTTCTCTGAGACATGCATGCCCCCCTCCTCCCATCTTGATTTGAATTTACAGTAATATTCGCTTATTATTGTGGTAGGAGTGTTTGTTGATTTGGGGTGACCTTAGAACAATATTGTATGGCTGCAAATGAACAATATTCTTCCTCTTCCACCATCTTCAGAACCTGGCCACAGTGGAAGTCTGATTTGTGGTTTTTAAGATGTACATATAAAGAGGGTGATAAATAGTTCATGATCAGTGGGCAGGCTCCCCCCCCTAGTTGCTTGGGAGATGTGATTAGAAGATTACATGGCTTGAGAGCAGATGCCTACCTTCATCTTGATGTTTGTTCTTATTGCACTGGACTCATACATTATTTTTCATTTTATGACTGACAAGCTTCACTCAGCATGATAGTTTCCAGGTTCATCCATGTTAGGAGACGGTTCAATTCCATTTTTTGAGGGCTGTATAATCTTCCACTATGTGTATTACCAGAAGTTGTTTGGTTCACCCACCCACCCATTTTTCTACTGAACGGCATTTGGGCTGTTTCCAGCTTCTTGCTATTGTGAATTGTGTTGCAGTGAACATGGGAAAGCACACATCTGTTTGTGTCGTGTCCCATATTTCTTCATGGTATATGTCCAAAAAGTCACTTCTGAGTCACATGGTATTTGTAGCCCCAGTCGTTTTAGGTAACACCACATCACTGTCCACAATTTATAAGCCCCCCGGCAATATCTAAGAATTCCAATCTCGCCATGCCCTGTCTTCTGTTTGTTGCTCTGTTTTTGTTTTTTAATTTAATTGAACAATCTTTGTGGGTGGAAAGTGACATATCACCAATGTTTTTATCTGCATTTCCTGGATGACTAATGATCATGAGCACTTTCTTAGTCATTCCAGTGTCATCCCTTGTGAATTGTCTAGCCATGTCTTTTATTCACATTTAATAAGATTGTTTTCCATTGAGCTGTTGCAGAATTCCATAGAATTAATTGGTTTCTTGGAGATATATTTTATGAGGAAAATGAGAGCAGAAAGAGTTAAGGAGTGATTGTTCCTGGAAAAGAAGGAAGAGACAAAAGACTGGCGTGGCTTTTGCACAGGGGCTGAATTCTGTTTCTATGGCAACACGAATGTGAGTGGGTCTGTGCACTCATAGGAAAAAAGAAAACAACCAGCAACAACAACAACAAGCCATTATTTGGGTGGGGATGCCAGAGTCTATGGGCCTGGCTATTTTTGACTGGGGATGCATATTCACAGGAGGGTGGGGTCTCACCAGAAGAGGACATAGGAAGAGGTAACGGAAGAGAACTGGAAAATGTAAGGAAAACATTACAATAAAACAAAAGTACAAAAACTAAAGAAAATGAAAGAAAGTGAAACTAAAACCTCCTTCTGAATGAGGATTCCTACACTTTGGAAGTGTTATTGGGTGGACATACATGCGACATGGGGGTGGGGCACATGGGTTGAGGGGAAGAGCAAGGGAGAACAAAGCAGGAAAGGAGGAAGGAAAACATATCACAAAGGGTGTAGCTTGGGTAATGACAATGTCTGCACCAAGTGTCCGCACAATCCGCCAGGAATGCAGGGGCCCCAGATGCAAGGGAGGTACGATAGTTTGCTGGCTGGGTTGCCTCAGGAGCTGGGCAAAATTAGCTGTGCCTATCAGGAGTAGGGTCCACAGAAGCAGTTTGTGCTGGTGGTCAATGGCAAAGGGCAGTCTGTGAGCTGGCATTGCTGCCCTCCTGCATTAAGAAATTTGGGTCTCCTGAGCTTTCAAGATGGTTTTCTCACTGCTAGGAGGTTCAGGATAGCCCTCCGAGTGGAATCTCTGGTAGTTGCTGAAGAGGCCTTTCCATGCTAAATATCTGGAGGCCATAGTCCCACTTCTCGCCTCTACTTTATCTAGTATGTCTTTGGAATTACATGCAAAGCAGCTTTGAATGACAACTTTCGGAGAAATCACCCATGACTAGAATCCAAGGCAGTGGTCATTGTTTCAGTTTGCTAGGCTCCTTTCTGTTTCAACCACATTTTCATTTTCCTTTGACCCATTACTTTGTTTTCTGGAAATTTGCTTGTAGTTTTTCTATAAACTGAGTTTGATTGAATAAATGATATTTCAACTCTCATTATGAACTCTTCCCTGAAAAGACCCCAATTTCCCCTTTCTTGGTTATGATGGGAGAGAAATATAGGAATAAATTAGGTATTCAGAATTTTCAAAATATCAATATAAATAACATTACAAGTACAAAGCAATAGTGTTCAATGAAAGGATGGTTAAATACTCAACTGTGAACCCATTGAGAGGTCTCTCAGAAGCTGCCTGGTGATCTGCTTCTGGAAGGGCACAACTCTGAAAACATCCTGCAGCAACTTTACTCGCACACCCGAGCTCACCTTGAGACAGCAATGAACAACTCCTGAGGATAATCAGGTCATTTTCGTTTTTTCAAATAGCTACATTTTCAAAAGTAAAAAGAAAAGTTATAAACAATACATTTTATGTAAGCTAATATATATATAACCTTATAGTCAACATAAAAGTCTGATTATTTTTACATGTTGTCATACTGTCTTAATTATGTAGTGCTGATATAATAGAAATGCTAACATTGAATGGCTTTAACAAATACGTTTATTCTGTCACCGTTCCTTGTTGTTGTTGTTAAATACAATCTGATCAGTTTCAACTTCAAGCAAGCCTATGTTCAACAGAAAGAAACACTGCTCTTCCTGCAACATCTTCACAAGCTTTATTATGCTTGTTCCCATTGTTACAGCAATTGTGTCAGTCCATCTTGCTGAGGACCTTCCTCCTCTTTTGCATCCTCTGCGTTATCAAGCATGATGTCCTTCTCCAAGGACTAGTCATTCTTGACGACATGTTCAAAGTTCATGAGATTAACACTCTCATGCTTTCTCCTAAAGAGCATTCTGGATACTTCTTCCAACACTAACGTACTCATTCTTCTGACAGGCCAAGGTAATATTCTTTGCCAATACCATAATTCAAAGGCATCAATTTTTCTTTGGTATTCCTTATTCATGCATCTGAAGTGATAGAAATACTGTGGCTTGGGTCAGGTGCACATTCGTCTTCAAAGTGAAATCTTTGCTTTTTAACAATATAAAGATACCTTTTACAACAGATTTGCTGAGGGCAATGTTGTTCAGTGACATTGAGTTGATTCAAACCCATAGCAGCCCTTTGCAGTACAGGGAGAAACACTGCCCTGTCCTGTGCCATCCTCACAATTGTTCTTATGTTTGAGCCCATGGGTGCAGTCACCGTGTCAATTCATCTCCTTGATGGCCTTCCTCTTTTTCACTCATCTTTTCTTTCCCAAACATGATGAACACCAGGGATTGGTTTCTCCTGACAATGTGTTCCAAGTATGTAAGACCAACTCTTGCTATCCTTGCCTCTGAGCCTTAGAGTCTAAGGAGTACATTGGTCTTAATTCTTCCAAGACAGGTCAGTTTGTCCTTTTAGCAGTCCATGTTCTTCTCCAACAGCACGATTCAAATACATCGGTTTTCTACTGTCTTCTTTATTCAATGTCCAACTTTCATGCATATGACGCAATTGAAAATACCATGTCTTGGGTCAGACCCATCTTATTCATCAAAGTAACACCCTTCAATACTCTACAGGAGTCTTGTGCAGTAGATTCACCTAATGCAATTCGGCTTTCAAGCTCTTGGTCGATTCTTCTATGAGCATTGATTATGGATCTAAATAAGGCAAAATCCTTGACAACTTTAAAGTTTTATCTATTTATCATGATGTTCCCTGTTGGTCCAGTTGTGAGGAATTTGGTTTTCATTACATTGGGTTGGAATCCATACAGAAGGCTGCCATCCTTGATCTTCATCACCAAGTGCTTCAAGTTCTCCTCCGTTTATGTAAACAAGGTTGTGTCATCTGCATATCACAGGTGTTAATAAGCCTTTCTCTAATCTTTATGCCACATTCTTTTTCATGTAGTCCAGCTGATATGATTTGTTCAGCCTATAAATTGAATATGAACGGTGAGAGGGTTGTATACAACCCCTTTGTGCACCTTTCCTGATATTAAACGATGCGATATTCCCTTGTTCCATTCACACAGATGCCTCTTGATTCATGCATACGATCCAAATGAGCACAATGAAGTGTTCCAGAATTCCCACTCTTCTCAAAGTGATCCACAGTTCTACACAGTTGAATGTCTTTGCAGTCAGTGAAATACAAACATATCTTGCTGATATTCTCTGCTTTGAGTCAAGATCCATTTGATATCAGTGATTATATCCCATGTTCCACATCATCTTCTGAATCTGGTCTGAACCTCTGGCAGCTCCCTGTCAATGTTCGACTATAGCTGTTGCTGGATAATCTTCAGTAAAATTTTACTTGCATGTGATATCAATGATATTGTTCTATAATTTGAGCACTCTGTTGGATCAGCTTTCTTTGGAATGTGCCCAAATATGGGAATAAGTATAAATGTTTTACAGTCAGTTGGTTAAGTAGCTGTCTTCCCAATTTCCTGGCATAGATGAGTGAGTGTTTCCAGTGCTTCATCCACTTGTTGAAACATTTCAAGTTGCATTTCATCAATTCCTGTAGCCTTGTTTTTGGCTAATGCTTTCAGAGCAACTTGAGCTTCTTCCTTCAGCACCATTGGTACTTGCTCATATGCTACCACCTGAAATGGTACAGTCTTACCTAGTTCTTTTTGATACAGTGATTCTGTGTAATCTTTACATTTTCTTTTGATGCTTACTGCATTATTAAATATTTTCCGCAGAGAATATTTCAATATTTTTTTCTTGAGTTCTTTCTGATTAAGATAGGCTGAGTGTTTCCTTCCCTTTTGGTTTCCTAATTCGAAGTCTTTGCTCATTTTATTATAATATTTGACTTTGTCCTTTTGAAATTCCCTTTGAACTTTTCTACTTAGCTCTTTGACTTTATTCTTCCTTTCATTTGCTTTAGTTGCTCTGTGGTTAAGAGCAAGTTTTCGAGTGTCTGACAACCAAGGGCAATACACTATTTGATTTCCTAACTGCTGCTTCCAGGGGTGTTGATCATGGATCTAACAAAATGAAATTCTTGACAATGTCAATGGAGAACGTTTATTGCTTATTGGTCCATTTGAAAAATTTATATTTTTGCTTCATATTGAAGTGTAAGCCATACAAAAGTCTATCATTTTGACCTTCATCATTAATGGCTTCAAATCCTCTTCACTTTCTGCAAGCTAGGTTATGCTACTTGTGTATTAAATGTTTTTAATGAATCTTTCACAAATTCTAGTGGAGCATTCTGCTTCAAAGAGTCTAACTTGTTATCAAAAAATTGAATAAGTATGATGAAAGGCTACAACCTGATGTGTAACTTTCCTGATTTTAAACCAAGCATTGTTCTGTTAGAAAAACTGATTTTTGCGTATGTTCCACATGAACATAACTACATATTCTGTGATGCCCGTATTTCTCAATATTTATTCATAATTTTTTGTGACCCACATATTCAAATGTTTTTCATAGTTGATAGAAATCAAAAAACGTTTTTATGCTATTCTCTGCTTTCAGCCAAAATCCACTTGAAATCAGCAATTAAACTTTCACTTCCACATCCTTTTATGAATCTAGCTTGAATTTCTGGCAGATCCCTGTCAACGAAGTGTTGTTGAAATTTTAAAAGAATTATCTTTAATAATATTTTATTTACATGTTATATTAATGATATTGTTCAACAGTTTCAGCATTTTTTGGATCACCTTTCTTTAGAATGTACACAATTATGGATTACTTCCATTCAGTTAACCAGATAACTGTCTTCCAGATTTTAGCATAGACTACAGTGCCTCCATTACTGTATCTCTTTATTGAAACATTCCCATTGTCTTCTGTCAATCCTATTATTGTTGTTGTTGTTGTTGTTAGGCACCATCAAGTTGGTTCCAGCCCATATAAAGCTTATGTATAACAAAGCAAAACACTGCTTGTTCCTGCACCATCCTCATAATTTTTTCTATGCCTGAGCCCATTGTTGCAGCCATGATGTGAATTCATCTCCTTGAAAGCTTTGCCACTCTACCCTACCTAATATAATGTCCTTCTTTAGGGACTGGTGTCTCCTGACAACATGTCCAAGGTATGTAAGATGAAATCTCATCATCCTTGCCTCTAAGGAGCACTCTGGCTGTATTTCTCCTAAGACAGATGTGTTTGTTCTTTAACATGTCCATGGGACTTTTGCTATTCTTCTCCAGCACCACAACTCAATGCATGAATTCTCCAGACTTGTTTGGATCCACAATCAGTGTTCGTGGAAGCAGCAGTCAAGAGAACAAAAGATGCATTGCATTAGGTATATCTGCTGTACAAGATCTGGTCAAGGTATTGAAAAGGAAAGATGTTGCTTTGAGGACTAATGTGCACCTAACTCGAGTCATGGTATTTTCAATTGCGTCGTATGCATGTGAAAGGTGGACATTGAATAAGGAAGACTGAAGAAGAACTGATGTCGCTCATGGACCCCTGTTTTATGCTAACTCCTTTTTTACAGCTTGGACTCCTTTCTTCAATAACATCAATTCTTGATTATATGCTACCTTTTGAAATGGCTCAAGGTTGATCAACTCTTTTTTGGTATGGTGACTCTGTGCTTTTTTTTCTTTCATCTTCTTCGAAGCCTTCTTGCATCATTCAATATTTTGCCAATAAAATCCTTCAACAATTCAACTCAGAGTTGGCTTTTTGGGGGTCAGCTCTTTTAGCTTGAATAATGCTTAGCATATTTTCTAACTATGTTGGTCAAAGCTTCACTGCTACTCACAAGAATTTAAGTGCCTGGGTTTTCAAAAGTGGCCTTTGAGCATTTCATTATCAAACAAAAAACACAAATTCAAACTCGCTGTCATTGAGTTGATTCCAATTCTACGGGAGTGGAAAGCCTCCTCTTTCTCCTGCAGAGCTGCTAGTGGGTTCAAACTGCTGATCTTGTGATAGCAACCCAATTAATAACCATTTCATCACCAGGGCTCCACATTTCATTACTTTATTTTGTCTCCTCTTTGAAGACAAAATTTTCTATTCAGCTCCTTTGCCTCACCATTTCTTCCTTTCTCTTTAGCTAACTATAATTCAAAATTCAAGCTAGCTGACTACTGTTAGATTTGAATTTTACATTTGATTCATTGACCTCCTTTTATATCACCTGCTGTTCCCAGGTGCATTTTTCACTTGCAACGCATCTTAACTATATCCCCAGTGGCTAATGATTGCTATACTGTATAGTACAGTTCCAGACTTTTCAGAAACCTTTATTTTTTAGATGAGGGAATTTAGAGCTGGGAATTTGGTAGAGCTATATGAAAAACCACAATCTCTCAAGCATAGGCTTTGGTCAGGATTCTTTATATTGCCTATTGCTGACTCTCCTGTCTCATAAAATGGAAACAGAAGAAATTGGCTCAATTATGGGAATATATTTTCAATTTAAAGATGCCAGTGGAAATTTTCTGAATTCCATTTTGTTATGTTAGTAACATAAGACAGCGTAAACAGATAAAATATGAAAATAACGGAATGTTATTTTCTGAAGGGATACACATGCAATCTATTAGCTATTAGAGAAGACCCCCCTTTCAAAAAACACACCTATGTCTACAACATTCCTCCTATTAAATAGAGGATAATTTTCTCATTTGTGAAAATTTTGAGGGCTAGTTTGAACCCACCATGTTTTTATATTAAAGTTTGTGCCAAGGTCCTAAGTTTTTTTTTCCCATTTCCTTCAGTGCTTGGCTTTAGAAAAAATCATCAGGAATAAATCCCTTCGTTATTTGTTGTTGCAATCCTAACTCTTCTCTGTGAAAATGACTATGTGATGACTTACCTGTGAGAACGATAGGAACAAAATGAAGCAAAGATGAAAAAGTGGTTTACATTTTTAAAATAATGTACTGGGGGATAAGGATTCCATATATTTCTTAATATTTTAGAAAAATTCTTCACCTTTATCTTCTACACATTTCCTTTCTGACAAAGTTACTACTGTACATACTCAATTTAAATGCCTCTTTTCTCCATAAAATAGTCATTCACTATCCACTGTATAGTTCAGAATGGTCCATTCCACACTGCTCCCACTTCAACCATGTCATTGTGCTATTATTGCTAATTCTTAGGTTATTCTCCAAAAGCAATGTTTTTATTAGTGTTGGTGTTGTCTGAAGATTTTTACTAACTTTCAGTTTATATGCTGTCATGTGCTTCTACTTTACTCTCATATTATTAACTATTTATTGAAAAATACCTTTTTCTTTATGACAAACACAAAAGAATATCAATAACTATTTTGGGAGTAAGAATGACTTCAGCATCTGATACTAGCTTGTCCTTTCAAATCTTACTCACTGCCATTGAATTCATTCTGGCTCATGTTGGCCCTATAGTATGGTAGAACTGCCCATTTACGTTTCTGAGACTGTAACTCTTTATGGGAGTAGAAATCCTCATCTTTCTCCTGGAGAGCAGCTGGTGGTTTCAAACAACTATTGGTCTAGCAGTTCAACACATAACCAGTGCAACACCCAGGCTCCTAGGGAAGAAAACCTAAGGAAATGTATTTTGTAACTATTGTATACATCAAAGGAGATGTGACAGAGAACCTTCTTTGTAAACTCCATATTTTAGGAACGTTATTTGATGTGATACTCAAGGTGGCTTTGCCTTATTCTGCAATGGAAATGATAATCATGTCAGATTTTGATGCCTAGTCCTTACATTGTTAAAATGATATTCTGTTTATTGCTATATAAAAAAAACCCAAATTCTCATAATTTTTCATTAACTCCCACAATACCTCATATGGGAGGAACTAAAACTAAAATTCAAGGTCGTGTTTCTAATGACTACACTATATATTATTTTCTTTGGTACCATTACACTTTTGTGATGACAGAAATTCATTTCATATGGAGTGAAGTCTGATTGTTAAGTGATAAAATAGTGAGCAAATCTCCTTTGTATTTATTAGTCTGGTGTCGTTAAACAAATACTGCTTTAAAATTATAAATTCATACCCATCATTTTCTCTAAAATGGTTATCTAATACTTTTCAGTGGATACCACTTTAAAATTCTGACAAAAATGTTCTAAACCCATTACTTTTTAATAAATTCAACTAATAGAGACCCTATAGGACAGCGCAGAACTGCCCCATATGATTTATGGAAGAAAATTGCCACATCCATTTTCCTTTGTCCAGCTGATGTATCTGAACAACCGACCTTGCAGTTAGCAGACAAGTTATATAATCAAAGTTCTAATAGGCTCTTTTCTCCCACAGTAGGTACTTTTTAAACCATTGATTTCAAGAATACACAAGATATGTAATCTCTGACTACATATAGTATGACTAAGTAACTCTGTAACTAGTCAGAAAGGCTTGAGATCAGATGGTCTAAAGCAGCAGTTCTCAATCTATTCATTGTGACCCCTTGAAGAGTCAAATGACCCTTTCACAAGGGCCGCCTGATTCATAACAGTAGCAAAATTACAGTTATGAAGTAGCAACGTATATCATTTTATGGTTGGGGGTCACCACCACATGAGGAACTGTATTAAAGGGCCGCGGCATTAGGAAGGTTGAGAATCACTGATGCAAAGAATGAGAATATTTGACTAAAGCGAATGACCCTGGTTCTTTTTGCATTCACTTGATGAGTTCTACATCTCAGCACCGATGACAGGTGGAACCTTTAGCTAGATAATGACCAAAAAGTTGACGCAGTGATTATGAAGGTTGATTTGCTAAGACCAATGTTCAGAAATGCCTTATGATTAACCATTTCCAGTATCATTCTGCTTATGAAATCTTCCTGCCTTGTTTTTCAGAGAAAACATGTCAGACATTCATTTGTTAGTGTTGGAAAACCCCAACATATCCCACTTGCCTGAACTGTGTTGATTGGCAGAAAGAATGCCATTGATTTAACTAACTATGTGGTACTCCGCTGTGTATATTTTTGGCTGCTACAGCATGGCTTTATGAAAGGTGGTAATTGCATGTGGGAGGCAAACAGATGTATATGGTTGTCCTTGAGTGTGGTATTAATTTGGAAACAAGAAGACACCCACAAAGGAGGTACATGTGAATTTCTAATTATTGTTTTAGGGGAGTGGTAATCCATGATGTCAAATGTAATGGATGAAATGAGATTGATAGCATCATTAGTTAGTTGTGCCTTTGGGGACATTTAGATCCAAAAATGAAAAAATGCAGCCACAACAAAAAAGGTGATTGTGCATGTAAGTTATGCATCTATATTCATATCCTATTCAACTATGTTGTTGCTTCAAGGTATGTTACCTTTGAAAAATGCATATATTAAAATAAGTGAAATATGTAAGCTACAGTCAAGATCTCAATCTGTTTTGCTTGTGAAGTAGGGTAAAACACTTTTATACATAAGATAGACATGCATGGTCAGGCAAGTGAACTTATGCAGTTGGTTTGTATTGTCTGTTGGAATGGCAACTCTATTCAAAAGTTGATCACCTTATTGGGCAGAACAATTTTTACACCCAAACCATTGATGAAAAGAAAATCAATGCACATAAATTGAACTTAAGATGTTGAAGTATCTCTCTGCTCATAGCTTGTCCCTCTTATTCAAACTTTTGTTTCTTGAGCAAGAACATTTGAAGCGTTTTAAATTGAAAGGATACATCTATTTTCTACAGGCCAATGTAGCTTGCTGGGTTTTGTTTGGTAAGGATGAAACACTTCATTTGTATTCTGTTTGTCAAATGAAGACCAAAATGGGCAGTTATCCATAAGTATGACACATTTTTACACCACAGAGGGAAATGCTTGGTAAACATATGGACATTTGATGAACAGATATTGTTTTATAAATATTTGTATTTTGATATTTTCAACAAAAACATTACTTTTAGAGAGAGCAAGAGAGGTGCGTTTTGTTGTCCTTCACTTTAAGTGCTTTATTTCATGCCAAGACTTAAAAATAAAACTTTATGCTGTGCCTATCAGCTGAGCCCTGTTTATCTCAGATTACTCCTGTTTTTACAGATACTTCAAGAAGCCACATTCAATTTTCACCTTAGACATCTAGCTCCAGATATTTAAGTACTTAAGTTTCAAAGGTCAGTTCCTGAGAATTCTGATTGCAGATTTAATATCATGGAAGAATTTGGATGTTATTAAATAGCAAGCAGATCTTAAATTTTCTCAAGGTTTATGAGTATACTAAATGAAAATTGAGGCACAGATGAGGTGTTTACTAGTATATGTTCTCTACTCAAAATCACCCATAGTGTGTATCATCATTAAATGCTTCATCCCATAAGAACGCTGTACTCAAAAACCTACATTATTTTGATTGATTCAAAACTGCCTAAAGAATACCTGATATTAAATCTGTACATATATCAAGCCTGAATAATAGTTCTATAGAAATATTCTACTAATGCCCATATCAATGGCTATTCTAAGTAGAAGAGGATCTTATTTTAGATGCCAGGTTTGTAGATTTGCATACAGGACTGGGGGAGAGGGTGGATACATGGGATCTTATAAGTTAATCTTTGAGCCCCTAATTTTCCAGGGGTTCTCTGTATTTACCTCAAATGTTTTAAAGTAGTTATTATACAAATTAATGAATATAGTATATCATAGTTTTTTTTACGGTCTACACAATGGTATAGCATGTTGTTGTTGTTAGGTACCATCAAGTTGATTCCAACTCATAGCAACCCGATATATAACAAAATGAAAAACTGACCAGTCCTGAACCATCTTCACAATTGTTCTTTATATTTGATCTCATTATTGCATCCACTGTGTCAATCCATCTTGTCAAGAGAATTCCTCCGTTTCACTTCCCCCTTCCCTTACCAAGCATGATGTAGCTCTCCATGGACTGCTCTTTCCTGATAGCATGTCCAAAGTAGATGAGATGAAGTCTGCAAATCCTCGCCTCTAAGGAGTATTCTGGCTGTACTTCTCCCAAGACAGAAATGTTTGTTCTCTTGGTATTCCATGACACTTTCAATATTTTTTTCAACCCCATAATTCAAATGCATCGATTTTCTTTGCATCATTGTCCAACTTTCCACATGTGTATGAGACTATTGAAAATACCATGTCTTGAGTCAGGTGTGCCTTAGTCCTCAAATAGCATCCTTGCTTTACAACACTTCAAAGAGGTCTTGTGCAACAGATTTACCTAAATGTTATTTGATCTTGGTTGAATGGTACTTCTATTCCCACTTGTTTTAGGTAGCACCATATTACTTTCCACAAGCATAAGTGTTTACAAACCCACCAGCAGTATGTAAGTGTTCCAATCTTATCACGTGCTCTTCAGCGTTTGTTGTTTTGTGTTGCTGCTGTTATTTTTTAAAATTGCATGTAATTGTCAGTGTGAGGTGATATTTCATCCTTGTTTTTGTTTGCATCTACCAGATAGCTAGTGGTCGTGAACACTTTTTTTCATGTTTGTTAGCCATTTGAATGTCATTTTTCATGAACTGTCCATTCATATCTCTTGCCTATTTTTTAAAATAATCATTTTATTAGGGGCTCATACAACTCATCACAATCTGTGCGTACGTCATCTGTGTCCAGCACTTTAGTACATATATTGATTTCATCATTCTTATGACACCCACTTTCCACTTGAGCCCCTGGTGTCAGCTCATTTTCCCCCCTCCCTCTCCACTCCCCCCCACCCCCCGATAATTTACAATTTATTATTATTTTATCATATCTTACCCCTTTTATTTGGATTCTTTTTCTTATTGAGCTGTTGCAAAATTCTATATTCTCAGTAATTAGTCGCTTGTCCTTTGTGTCATTGCTAAAAAAATTTTCCCAGTCCATTGGCTCTTTTTTGAGGAAGCCTTTTGATGCCCATACTTGTCTAATTTTTGTAGGCCCCAGTCATCTACTTTCTCTTCTAATGTGTGTGCTTCCTTTATTATATTTTGTTGTATATGTCTGCCCTGCAATGGGGCTTTAAATTTGTTCTAATTTGATCAGGATGATTTTTATAGTTCTGAGATTTATATTTAGGTTTCTAAACTATATGGGTCCTTTTTGTGCATGGGATGAGATATTGGTCCAGTTTTATTCTTGTGTAGATGAGAATCCAATTTTTTCAGCATCATTTGATGAAGAGACAGTTTTTTACCACTTTAATGTTTTTTGACTCTTTATTGAAAGTCAGTTTTGTGTTATTTTGGAGATTTTTATTCTGTACCATTGGTATATAAAGATATCATTGCACCAATAGCAGACTGTTTTGATTACTGTAACTCTGTAATAGATTTTGGGGTCAGGTAATGCAAAGCCTCCTACTTTGTTCTTTTTAAGGAGTGCTTTACACATCCTCTGGAGCTCTGGTAATGTTCTGGTTGCATATTTGGTTGTAATCTACAAGATCAATAATTCAAATCCAACAGCTGCTCCATGGGAGAAAAATGAGGCTGTCTACTCCCATAAAGAGTTACAGTCTCAGAAATCCACAGGTGCCATTGTCTCATAGGGTAACCAATTGTCAGAATTGATTCAGTGATAGCTTGGTTTTTGGTTTAAATTTTTTTATCCTAGATCACTTCTATCTCCATATGAATTTGACAATTTCCCCCATATCTTTAAAGAATAAAGCTGGAATTTGGATCAGAATTACTTTATAGACTATTTGGGGTATTATTGACATTTTTAAAATATCAGTTCTCCCTATCCTTGAACACAGATTATTCTTCCATTTGGGTTGGTCCCACTTTTTTTTGGTCATGGTGTGTGGGGTCAGGTAGTAATTTCTTTTAGAAGACATAATACAGGATGAGGTGCCAAGAATTGGAGATTAACGATGGCCCCAAAGTCCAACTCTTCCAAGATGCTCTGATACTCCATTTCTCCCTTGAGGATATTTCCTCATGTCCTGGGTTCTGCAATTCACTGCAATGTCCTGTGGACAATCATAGAACTATGAAGAAATGTCTCACATGGTAGTAGGTGCTTTTCCATTCAAATTTCAAAGATCAGGCAGAGGTGAGCCAAATGCAGGGTTCAGAGTCAAACACCAAAGATGTCCAAAGGTTACAGAAAGACATTTCTTCTATCAAAGCTCTATTTGTAAGCTCAAACCACTATTAGTAAATAGTGGTCTGGCTTTCCATGAGTTCGAACTGGATGGTGTTACCATTATATATTCAAGGAAAACAGAGTGTGGCTTGGTTTACACCCTGTAAGAACTGAAAGATGCCATAAAAGAGACAAAGGGTGTGGCTTGATCCAAACCCTCTACTGAAGTGGAATGTTAAAGATACCATCAAGGGAAAAACGTATTCCTTGGTTCATACCCATTACTAAGGTGTAGTCATCAAGACTCCATTAAGGAAACAACATAGGCAGCTTGATTCACTAAGGTCAGGTCTTAATCCCACACTGTTCCTCTCCAAAATGGGACTATAGCCACAGATATATAAAGTACAGAATTATATCACAAAAGAAATTATTGCTGAAAGTGCCTTATTAATTCACTCAATCGGTGTTCGGTAGCTGTCTTCATAAAGGTTTTTTGTTTCTTAGATTAGGTTTATTCTTAAGTATTTCTTCTTTTGTGTAGTTATTGTAAATGATCTTTTTTTCTTCATGTTTTTTTTTTTCAGGGCTGTTTGTTAGTATACAGGATTCCAATTGATTCCTGCTTGTAAATCTTGTATCCTACTACTTTAACACATCCTCAATTGTTTCTAACAATCCCTGAATTTTCTGGGGTTTTGTATATATAAAATCATTACATCTGCAAATAGTAAGAGTTTCACTTCCTCTTTGCCCAATTGTATTACTTTGATTTCTTTCCATTGTCTGTGGTTCTGGCTAACCTTACCAGCATGGTGTTGAACAAGAGTGTCAATGGGAACATTCTTATCTGATTCTCATTCTCATGTGCAATATTTTCAGATTTTTCCCAGTGAGCATGATGCTGGCGAATGGCCTTTTATATGTGACCTTTATTATGTTGAGGAATTTCCCTTGTATTCTTATTTTGCTGAATGTTTTAAAAAGCTGAAATGTGTGTCAGATATTGTCAAATGCTTTTTCTGCATCTTTTGATATGATCATGTGATTTTTGTTGTTTGCCTTATTTACGTGGTGGGTTTAATTGATTGTTTTTCTAATGTCGAACCATCCTTGTGTTCCTGGTATGAATTCCACTTAATCGTGATGAGTTGTTTTTATATGTTGTTGTATTCTATTTAACCAAATTTTGTTGAGAGTTTTTGCATCTGTGTTCATGAGGGGTCTTGGTCTGTACTTTTCTGTACTTATGGGGTTTCTGCCCTGGTTTTGGCATCAAAGTTATGCTCACTTCATAGAATGAGCTTGGGAATTTGCTGTCTCTTTCTATATTCTGGAATAGTCTGTGTTTTATTGGTGACAGGCCTTCACCGAATACTTGGTAGAATCTATCTGACCTTGGGCATTTCTTGCTTGAAACCTCTATTTCTTCCTTTGTTAGGAATCTGTTGAGATTTTCTGCATCTGTCTCTATTTCATTGGGGTAGATGTCTTTCTAGGTATCTGTCTGTATCTTCTAGATTATCAAACTTGCTGAACTACAGTCTTTCACAGTAGTGTATTAT
Organism: Echinops telfairi; assembly: GCF_000313985.2. NCBI lineage: Eukaryota > Metazoa > Chordata > Mammalia > Afrosoricida > Tenrecidae > Echinops > Echinops telfairi. The sequence continues at coordinate 9,151,182 of NW_022103942.1, forward strand.
AATTCTTTTTTTTCATCTAGGTTTTTTGTGATGGCATACTTACTTCTTATCTCTAATTCCAGATATTTTCATTTCTCTTTTTTCTTTGGTTAACTGTACCAATAATTTTTTAATTTTGCTAATCCTTTCAAAGAAGCAACTTTTTGTCTTGATTTTTCCATTATTTTTCTGTTTTCCTATTCCTTTATTTCTGTTCAACTCTTTATAATCTCTTTTCTCCTGGTCTTCCTCTAATTTCTTATTGTTTTGAATGCTGCTTTCATTGTATTGATGTCTGGGTGGTGTTCTTCTATATGTTGCTCTCAGATTTATCTGCTGTTGTTGATTCCCTGACCATAGTGATCCAGTAAATATATTTGTAATGCTGGTCTTATTTTCTAAAATCCCTTTAGTTTTTTTCCTCGTCTGGAAATAACTTCTTTATTTCTCCCTCATATTTGAGGAATAATTTTTCTGGATACAGGTTTTCTTGGATGGCAGGGTTTAGATTCTTTCAAAATTTCATATATGTCAATCCAATGTCGTCTTGCCTGAATAGTTTCTACTGAGAAGTCCGAATTCATTCTTACCCATTTCCTTTGTAGGTACCTGTTCTTTTTTCCCCCAAACTGCCCTCGGGATTTGTTCCTTTTCCTTGAAGCTTGAAAGTTTGGCTACAGTATGTCATGATCCTTTCATTAGGGACTTACCTTGCTTGAAGCTGTATCTGTTTCTTGAATTGTTATTTTCTACTTTTTTGAGAGGTCAGGGAAATTTTATTCCATAATTTATCTTTCTATTTTCTCTGTAGATATTTTTGTTTCTTCTTACTCTGGGACCTGGATAAAATGCAGGTTGTTTCCCTTGATAGTATCCCACATCTTTCTTAGGGTTTCTTCAGACTCTTTTGTTTTTCTTGCTAATTGTTTATGTTATCAGTTGTAGTCAGGGTTGTTGCCTTTGTCCTCACAGATATTCTTTTCTTTTTCTTCTCTTCTGTTATTCAAGTCTTTTACGATGCTGTCTAAATCTGTTGTCTTACTATTTTTCTTCTGGTATTCTTTTTGGTGAACAGTTTCTAATTTGCAAATTGCTCCTGTTGTGTTAATGAGTATCTCCAACATATCTTAAAAGTACATAACACCATTCTTCTAAATTATGTTTCTAATAATTCCTAGGCCTCTTTTTCTGAGTACCACACTGGGTTTGAGTAATCTTATTTTATTGCTTGTGTTTGGTTTCTTTATTTGGGGACATACAGTGTTTCTCTGGCATCGTGGTGTTGTGTGGGCTGGTGGGTCATGTAGGGGACGATGGCTCTGTCCAGTGATGTGGGAGTCATCTAACAGACTCAGAAAAGAGATAGTGGGCAAATGGAGGAAACAGGAAAGAAAAGGACATTTGGAAATTGTAGGAGAGAAAATAAGAGTCAATAAAATAATAATAATATGCCAAATGAGTAGACCAAAGGCTTGTAAAAATAAAGGGCAAAGAAATTTTAAAAGCAACAATAGAATTAATAGTTATTGTGGAAATACATTTTCCAAAGAAAAGAACAGAGAGCAGAAAGAGATAGTGGATGGAGCAGGAGAAAAGTGTAAGTAAATAATCATGAGAATATGATCATTTTGTATACATAGTTAGAAAAAGAAGTGAAATTAAAGAAGACAAAAGAAGTAAAAAGACAGAAGGGGAAGAATACAAAAGAAGCAAGAAAAAAAGAAGAAAATTCAGAAGGGAAATAAATTACTCTGTAGGGAAAAAAAACGCTGTGTGTGTGGTGTTCTATTGTTATGGATGCCTGAACCTGGCCAAATCTGTGCCCCAGGAGATTAAAAAAAACTGGTTAAAAAAAAAGGAAAAACACATTTTGAGTGTGTGTGCCTGGATCTGTGGACATGCCTGTGTTTTAATTGGGGGCAGGAATATACACAGGTATGTGCAGCCTCACAGGAAGAGAATGTAGGAGGAAAAATAGGGGGGATGGATACAAAACTAAACATAAAATAAAGAACAATCACAAAACGAAGCTCACTGCCATAAAGGGGTTGTTTGTGTGTGTGTGTGTGTGTGTCTGGGGGCTGATGTATTTTAATTTTAGTCTTCTATAAAGTAAACAAGAAAAGAAAATTTGGGTTTCCTGATCCTTTGGCAGTGTTAGTGTGTGCATGCATCTGCTGTGTGAGTGCCGAGGAGGCATGGGGTGGAGGGGTGTTGGAGAAGGAAAGGAGAATGAAGAAAAACGGGGCGGGGGGGGGGGTGTTGCTATGGTATTGAAAATGCCTGCACCAATCTGCCCACGTGGTCTGCTATATGCACAAAATCCTCAAAAGCCAGGATGGCAAGAGGTTCCGTTGTGTGGGTTAGGAAAAGGGCAAGGATCAGATTGTGCAGTAAGTGCACCGATGTGACTTAGGCCTCTGGTCTGGGGTGAAGGGGAGTCATCAGGCTTTGCTGATCTCCAGCTGTGAACACGTTAGGAAAGACCTGGAGAAGGACATCATACTTGGTAAAGTAGAGAGGTAGTGAAAAAGAGGAAGGCCTTGACCAGGTGGATTCACAGTAGCTGTAAGAACAATGTTGTGTTCTGTTTTTATCTAGTGCTGTTATGAGTCAGAAGTGACTCAAGGATACCCAACACAAGGACTTTTAGAAACTTCGGCATACCTAGCGTTTCAGTTGTCTTCTGGCTCCAGTAGTCACAGAGGAGATCTTTACATGGCTGTTGCCTGCTGGCCATAAATTCCACGGCCTTTATTCCGAAAGATCATTTTTTTCTTAAAATAGAATTTGGGCTTAGCAGCGACTATCTTCTTTTTTAAAAAATGTCATCACTTTTAAGATGTTGATCCAATAACTTCTGGATTTCATTGTTCTTCATGAGAAGACATCAATAATTCAAACTCTTGAACCTCTCTCGATAATATACTGTTTACTTCTAGCTTTTTTTGAGATTTTAAACTTGGTTTGGTTTGTTTTTCTGAACTTCGAATATCTATCATATGACTTGCATTGGTTTTCTTCGTATTATTTTTCTATTTGCGGTTCCTTCAACTTTGTGCCTTCATTCATATATTTCATTCAACCAAAATTTTGACAGAGGACCATTATTTCTTTAATTATTGTTTATCCCAGTCACTAGCTTCCATTCTTTCAGGACTTTGAATATTTCTTACAAATGTTATATTGCACTACCAGTTCTAATTCTTCTTCACTCTCGGCAAGTAAGAGCTTGTCACAGCATATCAAGGTTATTAATGAGTATTTCTGCAGTCCTGGTGTAGAATCCTTTATATAATCCAGCTTTGCTAAATATTTGCTCAACATATAGATTGTGCAAATGTGGTGAAAGGACACAGCCCTGACACTGCTTTCTTGGTTTGAATACATACAGCATACCTTGTTCTGTTTAACTACCTGTTTAACTGTTTACCTCTTCATCTATGTTTAAGTTCCACATGAGCACAATTATGTGTTCTGGAATTCCCATTCTTTGCAATGACATCCATAATTTATTATTATCCACAGACAAAGGTTTTGCTTTGTCAATAAAACTCAGGAAAACATCTCTCTGGTATTATGAGCTTTCCGTCAAGATCCATTTGATGTCTTGGTCATTCCTCTTTTTAATCCACTTTGAATTTCTGAATGTACTGTTGCAAACGTTCTTGAATGATCGTCAACAAAATTTTTGTTCGGTCTGATATTATTGGATACTTTCTGCCTTCTGTTCGATCATCTTGGTTTGAAATGGTCACAAATATGGTTCTCCAGTCAGGTGTTAAGGTAGCTGTCTTCAGAATTTCTTGGTATAGATGAGAGAGTGCTCCCAATGCTGCATGACTTTGTTGAAATACTTCACTAATTTCTAACCAACCAAAAAACCAACTCACTGCCATCTTGTCAATTGTGAATCATAGCAACCCTATAGAATAGAGTAGAACTACTCCTTTGGGTTTCCCAGGCTGTACATTTTTAGTCAAACAAAAAGCCTCATCTTTCCCCCTCTCCATCATGAGCAGCTGATGGGTTCAAACTACTTATCTTGTTGTTAGCAGCCCAGCTTGTAACACATTATGCCATAAGGGCCCCTTCATCAATTCCTGGAGACTTCTTGTTTTCATTAATGCCTTCAATGAAGCTTGGACTTCTTTCTTCAATACTGTCAGTTCTTGATCATATGCTATCTCTAAGTGATTGAATGTCAGCCAATAATTTTGGTACAATAACTCTGTGTAATCCTTTTGTCTTCTTTGAATGCTTCCTGCATTGTATACAATTTCCCTCTAGAATCCTTCAATATTGCAATTTAAGGCATGAATATCTTTTTTAGTTTTTTCTGTTTGAGATATCCTGACAATGTTCTTCCGGTTTGGTTCTCTAATTTTAGTTCTTTGCACATTCCATTATAATACTTTACTTTGTTGTCTGTAACTGTATTTTGAAAATTTCTGTTGACTTTTCTTACTTCATCATTTCTTCCATTCTCTTAAGCTAATCTATGTTAATGAGCAGGTTTACAAGAGTCTTCGGACATCATGTTGGTCTTTCTTTTCTGTCTTTTTAATGTTTTATTTTCTTTATGTATGATGTTCTTTTATTAACTCCATTAGTTATAAAAAAGCTGTAAAACATACTTTATTTCTTTTTTTCTGTTAATTTTTTATAGCAGCTTTATTGGCATATAATCCACATATCATACAATTTAATAGTTCAAACACATCAAAAAGAGTTGTACAAATATCACTACAATCAATTTAACAACATGTTCTTCTTTTTGTACTCATAATTATTAGCTCCTCTTTTCCCCCAACCTCCCCTGCACTGGCCCCACGGAACCATTACTCCAGTAACTGTCTCGATATATTTACCAATCCTGGATGTCATATAGACAAAAGCAGCTTTAACACTAACAACAATAATAAAGAAAAACAGACGAAACCCCCATTTGACTATCTCTCTCGATTTGCCTATCCTGTGCTTCATATATTGGAAAGTAAACAAAGAAAAAATCCCAGCAATTATATGTTTTAAAAAGAAAGACAAGAATAGCAACAGTATTAAACCTAACTTATTTCCATCGACCACAATGGAGTTTTCAATAATCTCTATCTAATAACAAGATTAGTCACATACTTAGACTATAGTCAAAGGAGACTAACCAGGCTTCATCCATGTAGGGACGCTTCAAAAGGAATTTTGGCTCCTACTGTCATCCATAGCCTTCTGAAAATCAGGTGTTCAAATTTAAGCTCTAATACTGTTCCCTCTTTTGGATTTGGATTTTATTATTTATCAACTTTGGATCACACAGGCTGGCATGCTTCTTCCATGCGGACTTAGCTGATGCACTATTCAGATGACTGCTCTTTGAAGACAAGTGTTTAAGGGCCTAGACACTCTCCTTTTAGAGAGCCCAGTTCCAGCTAGTTTCTTCACTATTCTTTGCTGTAGCACCCATATCGTCAGTGATCTCTTCATGGGGGCAAGCACCAATCAAGGCCATGTCATGTGAACTCATTTTTCTTGGATTGGTGCTAGAATTAAGTGGGAGGCCAAAATCCATTCTCTTGTCTATGATTTATGTATATTTCTAGTTTACTTTGGAGGCACCACTATCATTTTATGGGAGGAAAAAAATCATCCATCATCCACCTGGGGCATAAGATAATTCTATTTATAGTGTAATTAATTTGTCCAATGGTATGGAATTTAACATACTGTTGAGAAAAGGAAGTTATATAAGTATATACTGGCTCAAAACCTCAATCCATGAGTTGTTGATGTATACAGATTAAACTCTTAAATGATTGTGCACTGTTTATATTGACCATGGTGGTTGATGATAGGGGGAAATTCCCAGTAACATTCATTCACAAGGGCAGAACCTTGCCTAGGATGGCATTAGCTCCCCTTTTCACCATAGTAAATATATGGTGGTTCCAGATCACCCCTCATTGGATGACTGAAAAGTCAGGAATCCTAACCAAGGGCCAGCAATCACCAATTCCACAGCCTTGAGTTGGCAGCCATCTGTTTCTTCTCACACCAGGGAGTTTTGTTCTTAAGTACAAGAGTTACAGGTAAGTTTGAGGTAAAGCCCAGTTCATTCAATGGGGTTTCCAACTTAAGTCCTTCTGGTGCGGCCTATGAAGGATACCATATTCCCTAGATGACAGAAGGATGCCATATTCCCTAGATACGTTCATTTTAGTTCATAGCACATGGTACTGGTTGTCAAATATTGGATAGAAACCAGGTGAAAGATGTCCAACCAAGAACATAGTACGAAGCCTTTTATTTCCTTGGGTTATATATATTTATTGTTGAGCATCATATCCAATGTGAAGTTGCTCCTCTTCATTTACCCACCAACAGAAATGCAAGTGACTTCTCTGAAGCATAGATCCTCTGCTTCCCTGATCTTGACTTGACTTTCCTGTAGGAGTGGCTGCTGGATGGCATCAAATGGATGGTCTTTTCCCTTTTCCCCTTTCTTGAAAGAGTGACCCCAGCTGAGGTGAGGCATTCTCTATAGAGGTGGTTCTTAACATGTGCATATAAGGGGTGATAGGTATGGCTCATGGATGCTAGGCAGGCTTTCTACCCCTCTGTTTGGGATACCGGATCAGAAGTTTACATGGCCTGAGAGCAGAAGCCTGCCTATGTCGTGGTGTTTTCCCTTACAGTAGTGGGCTCATACAGTATTTCTCTTTTTTGTGATCAACTGACTCCAGTCAACATACTGGTTTCCAGATTCTTCCATATCATGAGATGCATAGTATTCCATTATGTGTATGTATCATAGTTACTTTATTCATTTTTCAGCTGTTGGGCACTTGGGCTGTCTCCAGTTTCTGGCAGTTTGATTCCTGTGTATTACATCTGGCAAGGTCTGTGGTTATAGGTGATGTTTATCCTGAAAATTTTATCATAGGATCTCCAACTCCGTTTTTATCATCAAGGCTATGTTTTCTGACTGCTGAGTCTTTCTCTTTGTTTCCAACTTTCATATTCCAATTACTAGCAATTGCCAGTGAGGGTTGATGGCATCGTTGACCAATTTCAGACTAACTAAGTAATAATTCTTCAATTTATTAGTAATTCTTGTTAGTGGTTGGTGCACACATGTGAGCAATAGATTTATTATACAGTCCTCCTTGTGTTTATTTATACATTATCCTATCACAGGCAGCATTACACTGCAAGACTGATCTCAAAATGTGTGTTGTTGTTGTTTGTAATGAATGTGACCATTCTTCTTCAATGTGTCATTCCTGGCATAGTAAAGCATATGTTTGTCTTCAAACATATCAGTCCATTTCAGTTTTTGTATGCCTAGAATTTGTCTTTATGTATTCTATTTTTTTACATTCTACAATTTTTCTAAATTCATAATTTGTACATTCTATGTTCTGATTATTAATGAATGGCTGCAGCTGTTTCTTCTCATTTATCTTTGTATCACATCAACAAATGAAAGTCTAGAAAGCTTTGTTCAATCCCTATTATTATGAAAGACTCTACTTTGAGAAATCAGCTCTTTCCCAGGCATAATTGGAGTGTCTTTCCAAACCGAGAAGCTCATCTACTGGTATTATATCAGATAATGTTCTCTTCTTATTAATATGGATTTCACCAGTTAATATTTCAGAAGTGGAATTCATCTTCTGTCTTTCTCCTTCTTCTTAGTCTGGATGTTCCACTGAAACTTTTTCACTATGATAACCCTTCTGTTATTTGAAATATTGGTGGCATAGCTTAAAGCATCAGCAACCTGCAAAATTCCAGTGAACAATAATCTGACAGACAAGGAGAGACATAACCAATAGTACAAACACCAAAAAACAAGAATCAACTCCAAAGAAAAAGACAATTTAGGAAAATTAATAAAGTAGATGAACAGCTAATACTTATAACAGACAAAATTCATGTTGTTTAAGAATAAAAATATTGTAACACTCCCATGGGAAAAATAGGCAATAACTACTAATAGAGAATTCACAGAATATATTATATATAATTGATTATACATTGATTATAAACATGGAAAAGCATTCTCACTTTTAATGAAAGAAAAATTGAAACAATAATGTCCTCTTTTAATCTATTGATTGGTTTTGTCTCATATTAGTGCCCATGGAAGGAGCAGTCAAGAAATCAAAAGACACATTGCATTGGGAAAATCTGTTGCACAAGGTCTCTTAAAAGTTTTGAAAATCAAGGATGTACTTTGAGGACTAAGGTGCACCTGATGCAAGTTATGTTATTTTCAATCATTTAATATGCATGTGTAAAGCAGACATTGAATAAGGAAGACTGAAGATGAATTAATGTATTTGAATTATGTTGCTGCAAAAAAATATAGAAAGTACCTTTGGGCTTCCTAAAGAACAAATCTGACATGGAACAAGTACACTCAGAGTGTTCCTTAGAACCAAGGATGTTGAGACTGTCTTGTGCATTTTGGGCATTTTATTAGGAGAGATAAGTCCCTAGAGAAGAACATCATGCTTAGTAAAGTAGGGGGCAGCAAAAAGATGAAGACACTTGACAAGATAGAATGACACAGTGACTGCAGCACTGAGCTCAAACATAAAAACAATTGTGAGGATGGTGCAGGACAGGTTGATGTTTCATTCTGGTTTACATAAGGTTATTATGAGTTGACACAGAATTGATAGCACCTGACAATAACAATATTAGTGCTCACTCATGCTGAGGGTAGTGTACATATCAACTGACCAAATATTTCAAGTATAAGAATATCTTCTAAGAAAAATATGAATAGTGAAATTCATAGCAATACTATTTACATTGCTAAATAATTTTAAATCACTTGAAATATTTGACAACAGATGTTTCACTAAATTCATTATATTATATACTTATTTTTCAGTCATGAAAACTATATTTAAAATTTTTTAAGAAAGATTCTCTCAAGAGGCTATTGCTATTTGAGGGCCCATTGAGTTGGTTCCAACTCATAGAAGGAAACACTATCTACAGACCTCTTTTAGGTATATTATTTGAAAGACTGTTCAAAGAGAAATCTTTCAAGGGTTCATCTGTTGGCCAATTTGCTGGAAAAGAACTCCTCAAAGTGTTACAAAGAAAAAGTGTCCTTTAAAAACTAAGTTGTTCCTATTCTAAGAATGTGTTTTCAATCTCCTTCTATGAATATGAAAGCTCGCTCAACAATGAAGAACTGATGCCTTTAGATTATGGTGCTACAGAAAAATATTAAATATGCTCTGGACTATGAAAAGAACATACATGTCTTCTTAGAAGTACAACAAGAATGCTCCTTAGAACAAACGAGGAAAGATTTCGTCACACAATCTTTGGACATGTTATCAAAAGGGACTACTATCTGGGGAGGTCGTTATGCTTATTAAAGTAGAGGGTAAGGAGAGAAGAGGAAGATGATAAAAAAAACCAGAATGACATGGGCCTGAAACAATGGGCTCAAAGAGTAATCATTATGGTTTAATCCCTCCTTCTATTTTACATAGAGTCACTAGAGTCAGAGGAACATGATGGCACCCAACAATAACAATATTTTACTTGCATGTGATAGTCATGATTCTGAATCACCTTTACAGTTACTATAACACAGGTAAGTGAAATTTGGCTCAAATAAATTTAAAAACTGCAGCAATATATCTACAAGGATTTGTCATAAATTCAAGTCAGATTCATAAGAGGGAATGGAAGTAAGGATATCATTGCTGATGTCAGATGGATCTTGACCGAAATCAGCGAATACCAGAAAGATGTCCATTCATGTTTTGTTTGACTGAATGTTCATTACAATGTGTGCATCTTAACAATCTACGGATAATATTGTGAAAAATGGGAATTCCAGCATTTCCATGTGCTCATGCAGAACATGTACGTAGACCAAGAGATGGTCATTAGAACAAAAGAAAGGGACACTGCATTGTTTAAAATCAGGAAACATGTGCCTGAGACTTTAGCCTTTTTCCATACTAATTCAATCTGTATGCTGAGCAATAATCAGATAAGCTATATGAATAAGAACATGACATCTAGTTTGAAGGAAGGCTCATCAACAAACTGAGATATGCAGATGTAACAACCTTACTCTCTTCGATATGGATTATCTTCAAAATTGTACTGATAGACAATATCATGATAAATGGAAAGCAGTCTGAAGTTGTCGTTGTTATGAATTTCATTTTACTTGAATTCACAATCAAGGTTCATGGAAGCAGCAGTTAAGGAATCAAACAAATTATTCAATTGGGAAAACCTGCATGAGACTCCCTTTAAAGTGTCAAAGAGCAAAGATGTCAGTTTGAGGTGTAAGGTCTCACCTGATACATGTGCAGTGACCTGAAACTACTTGCTAGAGCTTGGTGGGAACAAGTAATAAGATGTGGAGAACTCTAACTTGGGGAGGTGTCTGTTTTGCTATTCCACTGGGTATAAAAGTGAGCTATCTCAGAAGGAGGAATAGAGACTCTCACAACTAACAGAAATAAGAAACATTCTCACCAGAATCCCAGAAGACAGGAGAGACCATGAAGAAAAAAGAATGGTTAGAAAAAGGCATGGGGTCATGTTTGACCTACTTTGGCTCCACAAGGGAGGAGAAGTTCAATTGCCATAAGGCTGAAATCAGGTATGCCCTCCTCCCTCCCATCTTCCATTTTCCCTATTCTAAACCAACTATTCTGCCCAGGGCACTCCTCTGCTGGGTTCGATATTTCATTGCAATAGCCACACAGAACTCAGAGAACACTCAAAATTATGGAGGGTTATTAGGGAAGTTAGCAGGTTTCCACAAGCCAGGATCAGGACACCTTAAGCCATGCCTCTCCACAGCCCACAGCCAAGTCTCTATCTGGTCCTCAACCTCAGTCACATGATCCCTTGTACTCTGCCTTTTTCCTTGGTCTCAAAGCTCATCAGCTGCTCTGCCTCAATATCATGATCTCTGATCCAAGCACGGCAACTTCCGGTGTTGCCACATTAAGCAAAACAGCACACCAGATCCATTGGTGGCTGTTCTTTCTCAAAGACTCCTGCTCCTGAGATGGCTCTCATAATAAGAGGAGATGGCAAAACTGACCAGTCACTGAGTTAGAGTCCTTTATACTCTAGTTGCCTGTTTCAACCCAATAATTTGGTGGAAGTTGTAGCCAAATGTATAGAAGAGCCATATTTAAACGATTTCATTTCACCACACATGGTGACAGCAGAGATGATGAGACACCATGTGAGGTTGCCCAGTCTTATCAGGGAAGGAGTAAAGCTGAGTGCCTTCAGGCGAGAGACTGGCTTGTAGAATGATGTGCCCTGTGGCCATTTGTCAGTGCTAATGAACTTTCATAACACTTGCCAGAGTAGGGTGAAGGCCAAGGGGCCACATGGCTAACAGGCTGAGGACCAGAGTAAGATATGCCTGCTGGTGTCACTGAAAACAGGCACTGCTATGGACAAAATGACTGTGTCCTTAGTCATTTCAGATCCTGACTCTGGTTAACTTCTATGATCGACTCCCATATTTGTGAGTATTTGTGAGTTTTATGTGACCATTCCAACTGATTATCAAACGCAGCAAAGAGAGTGCTGTTAGAGGGACACATAGCGTCAGATTAGGATAAAGGAAGTTGGAGGTGAAGACACATGGCTGACTTCTACTTTGTGGGGATCAGCCTGGGGAAGTGGAGTTGGATTCTCATTCCCACTTTTGTAGCTGGAGGAGGTCAGATGTGGTCATTCCCCCACCATGATATTTTCACTTGGTTCATATGCATGTGAAAGTTTGACAATAAATAGAGAAGATGGCATCATTGATGGATTTGAATGTTGAATGGACTTCCACAGAAATTAATAAAATTATCTTGTAAGAAGTGCAGCCAGGATGGCCCTTAGAAATAAGAATGGTGATACTTTTCGAATGTATTTTGCAAATGTTATCAGGAGGGACTAGTGGAAAAGGACTTCATAAGGAAAGTATCAGTGAAAGGAGAATTCACACAGTGGCTGCAATAGGCGCAAACAGACTAACAATTATAAGAATGTCACAGGACCTTGCAATGTTTCCTTCTGTTGTACTCCAGGGTCACTGTGAGCTGGGAACAAGTCAAGGTCACCGAACAACAGTAACAATGATGTCTGTTAACCATCCGGAACTGTAAATAAGATATTTATAGTTTGTTTAGTGATGATTGCAGTATGATCATGATTCACTAGCTACTTAACAAAGTACCTAATGAATGTGGAAAAGGCATAAATGGAAGCTACCTTTTTTTCCCCTGTAGCTTTAGGAATACAAATCCTAAAGTTGTCCTTGACCATAGAGATGAGGAGTAGCAATTCTAATCTACTGCTATCCAATAGAAGCACAACAATGAGTCATATGGACCTTTTTAATTTTTTTTTTTCTATTCACATTAAATCAGGATCCCTGGTGGTGTAAATGGTAAACAGTGGTCTGTGATTCACATGGTCAGCAGTTTGAAACCAGCATCTCCGTGGGAGAATGACTGGGCTTTCTACATCCATAAAGTTATGCTCTTGGAAACCCTCGCTATGAATCAGCATTGACTAGATGTGTTTTAATAACATTAAGGAAAATTAAGAAAAACAGACTAAACTCATTTATAATTAAAAAAAATTAGACCAGGATACACTAGGGGGATTCAGAGTTTGTAGAAAAATGAAACAAAAATATCATGGAACTTTCCCATGAATTTTTAAAAATCATTTTATTGGGAGATCGTACAACCCTTATCACAATCCATACAAATATACATTGTGTCAATCGCATTTGTGCATTTATTGCCCTCATCATTCTCAGAACATTTGCTCTCCACTTAAGCCCTCGGTATCAGCCCATGAATTTTTAAAAGCTCTGAGTGTGTGTGTGTAAAATGTTTGTTTCATTTAAATTATTTTTAGTGTACAGTTAAGCAGCATCAATTATATTCAACATATTGTAGTATTACCACTGTACATTTCCAAATGTGTTTAGTCACCCCATACTGAACATTACTATATTTTCAAAATTACCCCACTTCACCTCTATTCCTCAACATCTAGTACTCAGTGCTATTACAGATTTTCCAACTCATAGCAATCTTGGTCATGATAGATTTTTTTTTATGCTGCTGAAGTCAATTGGCTAGGATTTCATTGAGGATTTTTGCCTCTTTGTTCATAAGGTATATTCATCTATAGTTTTTGCCTGTGTCATGTCTTTGCCTGGCCTTGGTTTGGGGTTTATGATTGCTTAATGCATAAATTCAAAAATAGGGTGTTTTTTTAGGGGGTTGCTAGTATTACATTGTTGTCGATTTCTCTCTTCAATTTTATTAGTGTTTGGTTTATATCTAATGAGGCTTTTCTTTGGATGTGTAGATACTTATTTTGGTTATAGCTTCTTGTTTGACCTTTTTACCATTATACAATATCCTTCCTTGTCTTTTGCTTTAAAATCTATTTTATCAGTAATTCATTTCACCACTCCTGCTCATTTATTTATTGCCAATGGATTGATATATTTTCAACCCTTTGAGTGTTACTCTATTTTTATCTTTGTGTCTAAGGTATGGCTCTTGTAAACAGTATACAACAATACTTTTTGCCTTATAATTATATGCCCCATTTTGTTTATTCATTCGTCTGTTGATGGACACATGGGTTGTTTTGACATTTTGTCCTAGTAGCACTGCTACAAAGAATATTAGCTCATGCATGCCTATTTAAGCTCCTCCTTTCAAGTCACTTGCATATATAATAATTATATGTTTGATGTTTTGAGGTACCACAAAATTGTTTTCTGTAGCAGTTACACTCTTTTACTTTACTAGCAATAGAGTTTCAGATTATAGAAATCCGTAACACTTGTTATTAGATTTTATTTCTTTCAGATAATGTCCATCCTAGTCGAATTGGAACGATATCTTATTGAGGTTTCTTTTGAAAAAAACATCTGTTCCATTCCTCTGCATATTTTCATTTAAGATTTTTTAATGATTTACACTTTATTTTTAGATTATTAGGGCATTTTGAGCTAACTTTTAAACATGAAATAATATGTAGATTCAACTTCATTTATTGACATGTGGAAACTTCCCCAGCATCATTAATGAAGAGATATTTCCCTCATTGAATAACTAGTCATCCTTATTAAAAATTAATTGGTTAAAAAAACCCAAAACAAGTTTAGGCTTATTTCTGTACTCTCAATTCTTCTATAATATTGGTTTATATGTCTTATAACAAAATTTAAATGCATCAGTAAATCTCAGGTCTTCCTTAGGCATTGTTCAGCTTTAGCATGCATATGAGGAAATTTAAAATAAATGGCTTGAATTAAGCAGACATAATCCTCAAAGTGACATCTTTGATTTTCAGCAGGTAGCAGAGGTCTTTTGTCGCACATTTCTCCAATATAATATAGTCTTCGTTTTTTTAAAATAAATCATTTTATTGAGGGCTCTTACAGCTCTTACCACGATTCATACATCCATCCATTGTGTCAAGCACATTTGTAGATACATTGCCATCAACATTTTCAAAACATTTTCTTTCAACTTGAGTCCTTGGTATCAGCTTATTTTCCTCTTCCCTCGTCCCTGCCCCCTCCCTCATGAACCCTTGATAATTTATTATTTTTTTTCATGACTTCCCCGGACCATTGTCTCCCTTCATCCACTTTTCCATTGTTCACCCCCATGGGAGGGGGGTTATGTTTCGATCATTGTGATCTGTTACCCCTTTTACTCCCCTCCTTCCCCATACCCTCCTGGTATTGCTACTCTATTTATTGGTCCTGAGGGGTTTATCTGTCCTGGATTCCCTGTGCTTGTAGCTCTTATTTGTACCAGTTTACATGCTCTGGTCTAGCTAGATTTGTAAGGTAGAATTTGGGTCATGATAGTGGTGGTGGGGGGAAAGCATTAAAGAACTAAAGGAAAATTGTATGTTTCATTGGTGCTATATTGCACCTTGACTGGCTTGCCTCTTTCTTGTGACTGTCCTGTAAGGGGATGATGTCCAATTGTCTACAGATGGGCTTTTGGTCTCCACTCTTCCCTCCTCCTCATTCACATCAACATGATTTTTTGTTCTAGGTCTTTGATGCTTGAAACCTGACCCCATAGACACCTCATGATTACACAGGCAGATGTGCTTCTTCCATGTGGGCTTCGTTGCTTCTCAGCTAAATGGCCTCTTGTTTATCTTCAAACCTTTAAGACACCAAATTCTTTATCTTTTGGTAACAGGGCACCATCAGCTTTCTTCACCACATTTGCTATGCACTCAGTTTGTCTTCAGCGATTGTGTCAGGGAAGGTGTGCATCACAGAATGCCGGGTTATTAGAGCAAAGTGTTCTTATGTTGAGGGAGTACTTGAGTAGAGGCTCATTATCAATCTGCTGCCTTAATACTTAACATGTAAATAAATGTACGTAGATCTATATCCCTATCATTATATAAAAATATATTTACATATGTAAATACCTGTATTTAGAAATTTATAAATATCATTTACTTCCTAGTTCATTCCTCTATTTCCTTTTACTTTTCTCTTGTCCCACTATCACGTTTGGCCTTCATTCGGGTTTCACCAATTTCTCTTGGCTACAGTGCCCTTGATCAAGCCCCACCAGGCATCCTACACCTTTTTCACTATCAATTTTAGATCACTTATTTTACCCTTGTCCCTGGAATTGTTGGCACCCCCCCCCGCTTTTCCCCACCTCCCCCTCTCTCATGTCCCCCAGAATCATCAGTCCTGCTGTTTTCTCCTCCATATTGTTTATCCTACCCATCTTAGCTAGATAGACATAAAGAGACAATAATAAGCACAAAAACAAGACCAAGCAAAACAAATCAAAAACCAAAAACCAAATAACAACAACAACAACAACAAAAGTTTATAAATATGTCCAGGTCAATTTGTTGACCTTAATGAGTATTTATCAGTGGAGTCTGATGGGGTGCCACTCACTGACCCCAAAGTCTATTTTTGGCATTCCGTGTGGACTTTATTGCTTTCCTCCCCTTGCTGCTCTGTTGCACGCCCTTAGTGCTTTGCCCCAGTGTGGTAGGGTAAGATCAGGCACAATTCCCATGCTGTGTCTCCAGTTCTGTCCCCCATAGCAGTATGAGTCTGTGAGGGATGTCATGTCTCGTGGTAGGATGAGCTCTGTGGTCCTCTCTGTGCATTGGCTGCTCTGCGCAGGAATATATACCAAGAAGAGGCAAGAAACAAACCACAACCAGACATCTGTTCTCCAATGTTCATCGTGGCACAGTTCATAATCACAAGGAGTTGGAAACAACCCAAATTTCTATCAAAGGACGAATGGATTAAAAAGCTGGTACATACATATAATGGAGTACTACACATCCCCCAAAAAGCAGTGATGAATGCATGAACATGATGCACATCGCTGCATGGGACGAATTAGAAGAAATTGTGCTAAGCTAAGTAAGCCAAGCACAAAAGGACAATTACAACATGAATCCACTGAAGTAAGTTTTAAAATGTTAAAGGGGCAAAGGGGAAAAGCTACTATATGCATACATTCCTGAGGTGAGGTTCAGTTACCACGACAGGGGCCAGACTCAATCCAGGGATATATATGGCAGCCAACTAAAAAGGAGAGGAAAAGAAAGAGAGAGAAAAAAGCCATGGGTAGCGGGGCAACAGGGCACAACCCACCCAAGGGGAGGGTATAGGTTATCTCTCCACAGGAAAGGGAGAGAGGGGCCAGACTTCAACTCGGTGCACCAAAACATGAATGAAACATACCTGCATGAAGCAGTGAACCAATAGAGAGGTCTGTGGGGCCAGCCCCAATCCAAACTAAGTGGACCCCCCAAGAAGACTGCACTTCAGAGGACAGCACTGAAGCTACAGTTCAGGGAGAGGAACACATCTGATCAGAGCACACAGGAGCAAACTAAGAGGGATGGAGAGAGTGGAACACATCCTGGCCCACCAAGCCCCAAGGATGATATTCCTGCTCAGGGCATTCTTTATTTCTTAACTGCTGTTTCCATGAGCATGTATTGTGGAGTTAAGTAAAATGAAATGCTTGACAATTTTATTTATTTTTTCTCTGTTTATCATGATGCTGCCGACTGGTCCAATTGTGAGTATAGAGTGTTTGTTTTAACACTGAAGTGCAGTCATCAATGCTGAAAGCTTTACTCTTTGATCTTTATCAGTAAGTGTCTCCATCAAGCAAGGTTGTGTCATCTGCATATCACAGATTGCTAATACGTCTCTCTCCAGTCCTGATGCATTGTTCTTCTTCATATAGGTCAATGAGTTAGTTTATTGTGCCAACCTGGCTGATAAACACATATGGGGTTAATTGAAGGGCAGAGATATAAATGGCTAGGTGAGCCTTGCCTTTGGAGTTCTCAGGTCCCTTGCTTTGTGATGGTGGGACCAGGGTGCAGCTGCCTTAGCAGTTTCCTGCTTCAGCTTGTAAGGCTGACTTCCTGCAAGACATCCCCAAGGAGAAGCCACATGGGCCTGCCCCGATGCAGCCCTGGGTGCTGGAGCAGTCGTGTGGAGAACCCTGCCAGCGCTGAAGTGCTCACACGCTCACTGATTTGGCTTTCCTCCTGCAGCTGGCTTCACTGCGTGTGTTTTGTGAGATGGAGGAGGACTTTGTGGATTGGTGTCGGACATATGGGTTAATGTTGGACTTGTGGGCTTGGGCAGCACTGGGTTGGGATGTTTTCTTGATGTGCACTTAACCTTCATATAAAACTCTTTCTTATGCATGAGTTTCTGTGGATTTGTTTCTCTGAAGTACCCAGACTAACACAGTCAGCTCAGAATTATTTGTTCAATATATAGACTGAATAAGTATGGTAAAAGAATACAGCCCTGATGTACATCACCTTTCTTGATTGTAAACTATGCAGTATTCCTTGTTCTGTTTTACAATTTTCTTGGTGCACGTACAGGTTCCTAATGAACACAATGAAGTATCCTGGAATTCCCATACTTCTCCATGTCATTCATAGTTTGCTCTGATCTACACAGTCAAATTCCTTTGACATCTTTCTAACATTCTCTGCTTTCAGTAAAGATCCATCAGACATCATCAGTGATATTTCTTGTTTGACATCCTTCTGGGATATAGTTATAGCATTCATAAACTTCTAGGGCCCAATATAACAAAGCACACTGTTTGCAGTAAAACACAAACCTTCTTCATATTTAAAATAAAAATTGTAATCATACCTCCATTAAAGGTTTTCTGTAAAAAAATGAGAGATTATGCTAATAAATTTATGTAAAACTCAGTACATTTACTATCACTAGCCAATATTCCAAGGATGACAGCTTGCATTATTGTTAATAATATTGTAATTTTAAAATACCCTTTAATTTTATATTATGAATGTATGCTGTGTTGTTGTTGTTAGGTGCCATTGATTTGATTCTGACCCATAGTGCCGTGGTGACTATATGTTCCACAGAAGGAAACACTGCCTGGCTCTGGGTCATCTTCACAAATATTCCTATATTAAGCCCATTGTTGCTGCCACTATGTTAATCCGTATCATTGGGGTCCTTCCTCTTTTTCACTGCTTCTCAACTTTACCAAACATGGTGTCCTTTTCCAGGGCCTGGTCTCTCCTGATAAGAAGTCCAAAGTACATGAGACCAAGTCTTGCCATCCTTGCCTCTCAAAAGCACGCTTGCATTCTTTTTTCACAACAGATTTGTTTGTCTTTTTAGTAGTCCATGGTACTTTCAATATTCTTCGCTAGCATCACAATTCAAACACAACAGTTCTTCTTCAGTCTCCCTTATTCAATGCCAACATTTGATTTGCATAGGAGGCAATTGATAATACCATGGCTTGTTGAGGTGCACCTTAGTCCTCAAAGTAACATCCTTGCTTTAAGACATCTTATACAACAAATTTACTCAATGCAATATCTTTTTATCTCTTGCTTGATGCTCCCCTAAGCGTTGATTGTGGATCCAAGGAACACAAAATCCTTGATAAATTCAGCATTTATTCTACTTATCATGATGTTACCTATTGTTCCAAAGGAGCCCTCGTAGTGTAGTGGTTACAAGTTGGGCTACTAACTGCAAGGCTGGCAATTTGAAACTACCAAATTATCCATGGTAGAAAAATGGGCTTTCTACTCCCATGAAAGTTACAGTCATAGAAAATCAGAGGGGGATTCAACTTGCAGTAGGATAGTGATGAGCTGCCATTGACTTGATGGCAGTGAGTTTACTTTTCTTTTTTTTTAACAACTGGCCTGGTTGTGAGAATGTTGGTCATCTTTACATTGACTTGTAATCCATACTGAAGTCTGCAGTCCTTGGTCTTCATCAGCAAGTGCCTCAAGGCCTCCTCACATGCAGCAAGCAAGGTTGTGTCCTCTGCACATCGCAGGCTTTTAATAACCTTTCTTCCAATCCTGATGCCACATCATCTTCATAAAATCTAGCTTCTCTGATTATTGACTCAGCATAGTTATTAAATAATTATGATGAGAAGACACAATCCTGATGCAAACCTTTCTTGATGTTAGATCGTGCAATATTCCTTGTTCTGTTCCTACAATTGAATCTTGATCCATGTCCAAGATCTGCAGGCATGCAATGTAGTGTTCTGGAATTTCCAATCTCTTCAGAGCTATCCATAGTTTGTTATGATCCACACAATCAAATATTTTGGCATAGTCAATAAACACAAGTAAACATTTTCTGGTACTCTCTCCTTTGGCCCAATATGCATCTGACATCAGAAACTTTATCCCTTCTTCTGAATTGGGCTTGAACCTCTGGCACCTGTCAATGTACCACTGCAACCATTGTTGGATGCTCCTCAGAAAAATTTTACTTGCATGTAATGTCAATGATATTATTTTATTGTTTGAGCATTCTGTTGGGTCACCTTTCTTTAGAATGGGCACAAATATGGATCTTTTCCAGTCACTTGGACATGTAATTATCTTCAAATTTCCTGACATAGATGAGTGGGTGCTTCCATGTTCCAATGAATAGTAGATTTTTGCATCTTTTTTAAGATCTTGAGTTGTGCCCCATCAGCAAAGAAAGATGTGGAAAGCTCAACTTCCACAAGCTTTACTCCATTCAAGTCACCGTAGTCGACTCTGCTTTGAGAAAGACGCTTCTCATCAATCACATTTCGAGTGCTTTCCAACCCAAGGGGCCCATCTTCTGGCACCATCGCCAACACTGGTCTGAGTCCATTCATTAGGCCTCCAGTATCTGACTACGTTTCAAAGCTATACATAAGGTTTTCACCAGCTACATTCTCTGAAATGGGCAGCTGGTTCCTTCTTTGCAGTCAATCTATATTTAATCTTAAAGCTCTGCTGACACCTATTCACTGTGGGTGACTTTGCTGGCATTTAAGATACCAGTGACATAGCTTCCAGCATCACAGGAACACACGTCTTCACAGTAAGATAAACTAACAGAAAAATGGTATATGCATAGTATCCAAAAATCCATTGCTAATGAGCCAATTCCAACTCATAGAGACCCTATATAGGGTTTCAGAAACTATATATTTACTGGAGCAAACAGCCTAATCATTCTCCTACAGAGTGGCTGGTAGGATGAACCCTTGATTTTTGTGGTTACTAATCTAAAGCTTACATGACTATGCCATCATGGCTCTTTTATGCATTATTTAATCTGAAGAATTTTGATTAATCAGTTTAATAAACCTTATTAAAGGCATACTTCCCTCTGCTTTTATTTCTATTTCCTAAAGTCCAAGTGAAAACCTTGTAACTGTTGACACTAAACTGAAAAGTCGTGCCTTAAAATGTGAGAGTTACTCTCAATGTTATTATTTCTCTAACATTTCAGGAAACAACTTTTGACCTTAATTCTCCATAGAAAGTAATGAAAATGTTAAAGGTGCCTATGGGCTTTACATGGCCTTGTTGTGTATTTAGCAGTGTTCTTAAATCTTCATTTTTCTTCTATTACCTATTGGAAATAAAGGCTCTTAGGTAACCTGCTGCAAAACAACTGGCCAAAAAATGAGAACAGAAAAAAAAATCAATAGTCCAACTTTATAAAAATTATTATTTCTTAGAAATAAAGGTTTCTTGGGAGAATAGGGTTTGCAATCAAAGGAGGCTGAGATCTTGAAAGAAATAGACACACCATTCCCAACATAGGTATACACATTCATTCATAGACATGCACATAAATGCTATCACACAAATATCCATGTAAGCCCAAATGATGGCACCTTCACTAGATTTCTCTTATATTTTCAGCAACCATTAAGTTATATAGGGGGGACCTCTTGGAATACTCCATCACTTTAGTGGTTTGCACTGCCAGGTTGAGTTACTGATAAATTTATTTGATCTCATTACTTTGATGATTTTCCAAAACAATCTCCTCTACAGTAGCATCGGAAAGAGTACTGGCGGATGAACAGGGGTCATGCTCTTACATTTGCTTATTCAAAAAGCCTACTATGGAAGTGGACAATAGAAAGTTGAAACAGGTTCACAATCATAATGGATATTTTCAACAGACAAATGTAAGTTAAATTGTATTCGGTTTTCAAATTCTCCTGGAAGAACATCATCAAAGAACAAAAAGTCATGCCATTATGTGCTCACCTTCCCAATACAATTGCTGAAGACAAATG
>NW_022103942.1:9173372-9183732 GCF_000313985.2 Echinops telfairi
ACAGAAAAGTGGGTGAAGGGAGACGTCGGACAGTGTAAGATATGACAAAATAATAATAATTTATAAATGATCATGGATTCATGAGGGAGGGGAGAGCGGGGAGGGAGGGGAAAAATAAGGAGCTGATACTAAGGGCTGAAGCAGAAAGCAAATGTTTTGAGAATGATGATGACAACAAATGTACAAATGTGCTGTACACAATGTATGTATGTATGGATTGTGATAAGAGTTTTATGAGCCCCAAATAATAAATGATTAAAATAATTTAAAAAAGAGACAAAGCAATAATTTTCTTCAGGAAGTACTTCACTTCAATTTTTCTAATTAAACTTTATATATTGAGGTCATTATTATAAGAGTTGAGTTTTTCAATATTATCTTGTACAGCCCTTGAGAATATGGATGCCCTTTTGGCTGAGAGGGACCTACTGACCTCCAGTTTATTTCAACTAATAGCAACACTATTCTGGTTTCTGAGACGGTGGAAATTTACTGAAGCAGATTAGCTTTCCTTGTGGTTAGCAGTTCAATGTTTACCTGAAAGCATTACCAGATCGATTAAGGAAAATTTGTATTTTTTCCATATTGGACAAGGAGTTACATTTGATAATGTATGTGAGTATTAACTAGAATATCAGAGACATCTGGATTTGAATCCTTACTGTCACTTCTGATCTCAGTTTTTGCATCCTGCTGAACATGGGATCATCATGAGTTAGAGGCAGGCTCAACAACAGCTAACAGCAACTACAACCTGAATATAATAACATTCCCCTTATAAAATTTTGTGATTATTTAATCCACAATTTACTATTAACATTATCATTACTATAAAATCTCCATTTTTCTAGCAATGGTGGGATTTGAACCCATATCACAGAAGAGACTCAAGTCTTATTTAATCTAGCATCTCAGATCATTTGAACATTCTGGACAGTGTTTGTTCTATTGTACATAGGGTTGCTATGAGTTGGAACCAACAAGAAGGCGCCTAATAACAGCATAACATTTTTTATACAGGTCAACTCTATCCCTAATACATTATTATTGTAAAATGTTATAATAAATTATAGCTTTTGGTTACTTGTAACCAGAAATATTGAATGCTTTTTCTAAAGTTGACTAGTATGATAAAACAGATGGTAACAATTAGTGACTCTGAGCTATGGTATATGGGTATTATTTGGGTTATTTTGCAGTTTTTTTTCTGTAAGCTTTAATATATTCAAACTGCAGTGAGTTTTAAAATGTGTGATTCATTTGGTTATAGTCTAGTGTGAGTACAGTATCTCTAGTGTGTTTTATGCTTACTGGTATGTTTGTCTTATTTTTATGATTTCCTTAATATATGAGAAGTGACTATGCAAACATTTAATATGGAGGAATTTTAAGCAAGTTCACATCAGCGATCAGAATAGGATGACAAAATCTGTCCTGGGTCCTCTCTGTAGTGAGTGGCCTTTCTCAAGTCTGGAAATCTTTTCTAGCCTGGGAAGTGCTCTAGTTTTGTGTGTGTTTGTATTGTGTGCACACGTGTTTGGGTCCTTGCGTGCATGCCTGTATGTGTGTTGCAGGTGTCATTCAATTCAAGTTTGACTCACGGGTCCCAGTAAAATGATGGACTAGTATAGTGCCCTTTCCCATGCCTTGCTGTCAGGTATAAACACATTGAAACTTTTCAAATAAATTCTCCTCCAGCCTGGGACACTTTGCCTAGGAGAGTTTTATATTCTTGTATAGAATCTCAAGCATATATCTAAAACAACCATGAAAAGTGCCTTTACATTGCAAAGCAAGCCTTCAGTAAATGTTTCATGTGCTTCCAAATTCTCTTTCCTCAATAAAGCAGGCAAGGGTTATGAATTCACTAACATGTCAAGGCAAATTATGTTGGTTTGATTTAACTTTTGAATTTAAAATGGAATCATCCATGCTTTTGAAGGCCAAATTCCAGACATGAAACTCTTTGGAATATCTCCAAAAAGCAATGTTGGGTGCTTCATTAAAACAAAATAAAATAAAACTGATCATGAAATATCTGTTTACTTCGCTTGTGTTTCTGTGAACACATTGTTTATTTGGTGGCATCCTTACCATTTGGGAGGAATAAGCAAATTTATTCTTTGCCTACTTGAGAATAATTTGTGAGCACAGTGGGTATAAAAATTCCTGGATATTTGTCTTTAGAAACATATAACAGAATTTTAAAAGCTCACAACAGTTTTGCAAGTTTCTATGGAAACCTCATACAAGGAAATCATTACAAATATAGTTAAAGCTTTCACCACCTGGACATGGCTTGTTGATAAAAAAAATCTTTTTGGTTTCCATCAGGAGCTTCTCAATTATTATTAGTAGGTTATTGTTTATTGTAGTAAAATATTCCTTGACTAATACACTAGGAAAAATATTAGCTCCTTTTGATTAATTCTTGCATCTCCTGACCATAAACATTGACATCTAGCATATACCAAAACATGCTAAGTAACTTCTCTCTCTAATGCCATATAAATTAGCATTATAAATATGTAAAGCAAGAAGTGGGGTTTTTATGTCTTTGGTCATCATCTGATATTAATGACAAGGAGCACAACTTGAAGTTTGGTTTTTAGTTTCTGGGTTTTGAATGCTCTGCTTTACACCTTATTTTGGGAGAGGGGAAAAATGGCACCTTAATCCTATAGTGATCTCAGTGAACATAACATACATTCTATTTTAATAGCTTTTTATAATCTCCATTTTTATTAATGTGCCCTGAATATGTTGTGCTTTTATTGTGAATAACCAATAAAGGATGGCTGTAAAAATAGTCATAACAGTATACCATTTTCCCCATATTTTTATCTCCCACTGTAAACTTAGATGCTGTTCAGGAATGCAATTAAAGTAAAATGAACTTACAAGGAAAGCATTTAGGCCTATGACTACAGTTTGTTCAGTTTCTCATAGTTTTCTTTCATTGGACATATTAATAAGATAATAATGCTTGATTGCCTTATTTCTCTGTAAAATCTTCCCTATTTAAACGTGTGTAATATCAATGATTAAAAATTTCATACACACACACAAAAAAAATTTCATACACATTTTGAGGGCAGGCATTTCATTGGCATCTTAACTCCTGAAAACATGGTGCATATTAGTTACATTTGATGACACTAAGTGTTTACTCTGCAACGAAAATATTTCTGAATTATGATTCAATCACTTGGATGTAGAAGGACATTATATTGTAAAGATTGCTATGCACCAAACTTAATTATCACTTAACCATTGTACTAACAACTATTAATTAATCACTTACTATGGGCAAAGCATTCTTCATGACACAAAGAAGTACAAACCACAATGTCCATCTTTGCCTTGCCCTACACATACCATGTTTCCTTTATTTGTGAAAAACTGAGTCTGATTCAATGAACAATAAATTAATGTGCATTGGTAATACTTTCAGAAGACACACAATCTATCTCCTTGAGAGTCTGTCTCTTTTCCTATTATTTCTACCAATTGTCAGAGTTGTATCCTTTCACCATATTCAATTAACCTGTATGCTGAACAAATAATTTGAGAAGTTGGACTATATGAAGAATACAATACTGGAACAGGAAGAATGTTCATTAGTAATCTGTCATATGCAGATGACACAAACTTGTATCCTAAAAGGATAGATAACATGAAATAGTTACTCCTGAAGATCAAACTCTACAGCTTTCAGTAAGAATTATACCTCAATGTGAAGGAAACAAAAATCCTCACAAGTGGACCAACAGAAAGCATCAAAATAAACAGAGAAAAGATTGAAATCGTCAAGAATCTCCTTTTACTTGGATCCGTAATCCACACTCATGGAGCAGCATTCAATAAATCAAACTATGTATTGCATTAGGCAAAATGTTCTGAAAGACTCCTTTAAAACTTTAAAGAGAAAATATGTCCCTTTGAAGACTAAGATATGGGAGATATAGTTAATTACTTAATATGGCCCTTCTAACCATAATCCTCTCTTTTGTGATATGTAACAAATTATAGTCTCTACATGTGTGGTTTTACTCCCATTTTGGAAGGAGTAATCTGTCATGCTAGTAAAACAACACTAAGACGGAATATATTTCAAGTCCCCACATTAATAGAGGACATGACGCCTTGTTTCCTTGGGAGTATGATCTATAGAAGAAAACAGCCCTGAACTCCATCAATCCAGATTTGTAACCTTCCCCTTCTGACTGTGTGCAGAAGACTAGTGTTGAGTTAGCAGTGAAGAGCGCAATCAGACACCAGCTATGACCCCAAAAGACTGCTGGCCTAGGACACATGAAGCCAACTTGACTTGAGGACCAGCATTCGTTTAGGCCTGGCTAAGCAAAGGTCTTTATTTCACTGTCAGACCTTTAGCTTTCTTGCTCTAAAACTTTTCTTTGAATCTTTTTCTGCCTGGCCTCTGGGTTTTTGGGGATGTGAACTGGCAAACTATCACCTGATCCTGTTAATCAGATTTTTCAGTCTTGTGAGACAACAGTGCCACTTTGGTGTGAATGAGGAGGGTCCTACTGATGGACATCTGAACTTCGGATTTGGAACTTGCCAGCCTCTAAAATGATATGACATTTACAAAATGCTGATAAATTCTGTGAGACTTTGCATTGAATAGCAAAAGTATGGGGGATTACACTAATAGGAGGAGTGGTGGCTGATATCAGGGATTATGGAGTGGTACAACATTTGGGAAATTCAGACGTTTGAGATACCTTAATTTTGCTAAAATAAATTATTTTTGCAGTGTTCCTGACAGAAGTCATGGTATTTTTAATTATCTTATATGCATGTGAAAACTGTGCATTAAATAAAGAAGATCAGAAAAATGATACAGATGAATTATGGTATTGGCCAAAAACAGCTGCAACAAAGAAATCTGCATTGCAGGAAAGTACATCCAGAGAACGCCTCAGAATCAAGTATGAAGAAGACTGTTTCGCGTGCTTTGGACATGTCATTAGGAGGGCCAATTCCTAGAAAAGGTTATCATGCTTGGTAAAATCAGTATCATTGAAAATAGGAAGACTCAAGATAGCATAGACTGACACATTGGTGGCAACAATGGGCGCAGACTTAACAATTGTAAGGAGAGCACCAGACCCAGACAGTGTTTCTTCTGTTTTGCATGGGGTCACTATGACTCAGACCCCGAGAGTACTAACAACAAATACCATTACTCTTTTTAATAGTCCCCCATCTGCATTGTTACAGGAATCTATGCTGACAACTAATTGTTATTTTTGTCCTCATTATAAAATTAGCTGAAATTTTTTTAATTTGGGAGATTAGGCATGGTAACTAGAGCAGAAAGAATTATGAGTTGGAGGCCAGGAATGGGTTACTCATAAAATGGTTATTGAGCCTTAGTGCTTGAAAGGAGCTTATGGACACATCTATCTGAGAACAACGCATTCTAAGTAGTGTGCAGGCAACTTTTTTGTGTAGAACACCAAGCGAGACCATTGAGTGGGGAAGTAGTACGTTAGAATGCGCTCAATATTCGAGAGCCAAAAACGTGGCTGTTATGCATGAACACTACCCATCCTCAGTAACAGAGAAAGGCTTTTTTTGCCTTTTAAACTGCTTCATTAACTTCACAAGATGAAATTTTAACTGTCTTCCTAAAAATGGGTACAATTGCCCTGCTGACAGAATTTTCCAGACGGACACAAAACCATATTCGATTAGAAACTGGTAAGCGGAAACACCAAAAGGTTGGCAGCTAAACTACATCATAGCAACACAGTTGCAGAGCAGTTTGCAAGCAGAGGGCCCATTCAAAACTCTAGGGCTCATAGAAAGGCTTTGGCCCATGTTTTGTTTTTTTTGTTTTTTCCATTCTGGCTACTTTCTTGATCACTTGAATTTGAAAAATTTGGATCTATTCTGGGGGTGCTTCCTTGGCTATGCTTGAACCTGGCAGGCCCAGTTCAAAGCGCTAGTAAATTATTAACACAGTTGATCTCATTCTTAACTGTAATACTACACATACAAGTAGCCAGAAAAATTCTATTACTTTTTTATTTCCGTTTTTTTCCTCACAAACTTTTTTATGCCCCATACCCCTGCCCTGTGTATGATCAAGAGCCGGTTGTGACAATGGAACAAGAGTATAGTGCATGGTTTAAAATCGGAAAAAGTGTGCATCAGGGTTGTATCCTGTGGTATCAGGACTGGAGGGAGCTTTATTAACAACCTGCAATATGCAGATGACAGAACTTTGTTTTCTGAAAGTGAAGAGGACTTGAAGCACCTGCTGATGAAGATTAAGGATAGCAGCCCTCACTATGGATTACCACTCAACATATAGAAGACCAAAATCCTCATAACTGCATCCATAGGTAACATTATGAAAATGGAGACAAGGTTGAAGTTGCCAATGATTTTGTCTTGCTTGATGCATAATCAATGCTCATGGAAGCAGCAGTCAAGACATCGAAAGGTGCATTGCATTAGGTAAATCTGGTACACAAGACCTCTTTAGAATATTGTAAAGCAAGGATATTGCTTTGAGAACTATGGTGTGTCTGACCCAAGCCCTGGTATTTTCCATGACCTCATATGCATGTGAAAGGTGGACATTGAATAAAGAAGACTACAGAAGACTCTATGCACTTGAACTGCGGTGCTGGAGAAGAATATTGAAAGTACCATGGACTGCTAAAAGACAAACCCATCTGTGTTGGAAGAAGTACAGCCAGAGTGCTCCTTAGCGGCAAGGATGATGAGGCTTTGTCTTACATACTGTGAACATATTGTCAGAGGAGAGCAGTCCCAGGAGAAGAACATCATGCTTCATAAAGTAGAGGTGCAGGCAGGGCCCTCAGAGAGATGGAGTCACACCACGGCTGCAACAATGGAACAATTGTGAAGATGGTGCAGGACTGGGCAATGTTTCATTTTTTCATGCATCAGGGTGCTATGGGTTGGAACCAACTTGATGGCATCTAACACACACACACACACACACACACACACACACACACGCACCAGCACACACACACACATGCACGCACCTTACGTATGTAGTCACCAGTGTTTTTGAAGGTATACAACCTTTGACCTATATGAACTTAGTCTCAAAAATTTCGTGCTGTACCTCAGAGTCAATGTCTACGGACCAATTTCAGTTATATTTTGCAGGCATTATATACTTCATAAATGATTTCATTCCAGTGAAGCAAGACTGGTGTGCTTTCAAATATTTACCTTTCTGACATTATATTATATTCTTGGAAAAGTGAAAATTAAAAAATGGATACCACTTTACAAGGTTACGTATAAAGTATTGGGACAAGTTTATTTCAAATAAAACACATATAAACTGTTAGAAAAAGAACTGAGCCAAAACACAGGTATCATGTAACAGGCTTTATTGGGAAGGGCAACCTGACAGTCTTCTCTGAGGATGGGAAGAGTAGT
Organism: Echinops telfairi; assembly: GCF_000313985.2. Lineage (NCBI taxonomy): Eukaryota > Metazoa > Chordata > Mammalia > Afrosoricida > Tenrecidae > Echinops > Echinops telfairi. Next base: position 9,180,831 of record NW_022103942.1, read on the forward strand.
GCCAACACAAAGAAGACACAGACATGTATACCCTCGGGGTGGGTATTCCTGCTTGAGGTTGGGAGAGCATCCTGTACCCTCCTTGTTGGTAAGTTTGAATGATAGGGAGTGACGTGGCCTATGACACCACACATGAGAGCCTTTGCGGGTACAGGAAGATGTGAGGGGTGGAGAGAATCAGTGAGCAAGAAATATGGGAGGGAAATTCTTGGCATGGACAGGCTTAGTTGTCCACCTGTCCTAGCTTGATCCATCCTACAGATGATTCTGAAATCAGTGGATAGCTACAGACAAGTTCTCTCAACCCATTTAGTCTCTTTAGGGGACCATTACAAAGTGGGAAGGCAGTTAAAACTGATTTTGGAGAGCAAGTTATATTCAGTATCATAGATGTCAGCTCAGAAAGTTACGATGACTGCTTGTTGGGATGTCTAAGGGGTAATATTGATAGATTTTCTTGAATAACACAAAACAATTGGGGGTTATTAGAAAACATGAAGAAAACCGCAAAATGTACTGGTGAGCAAAAGGCCTGGTAAGTTATGGTGGGATTTTTTTTTCATATTGACTATGCCTTTTTTGTTTGTTTTGTTTTGCTCTTTCGCTTTTTTTGAAGGTAGCAAGAATTGTCAGACATGAATTTCATAAATTCACATTTTGATATGCTTGTCTAATGGAAGTTTTGATTTTATAACAATGCTTTTTGACTACCTCTACGATCAAACTCCACTTCCATATATATTTTCATTGTTACAAATTGAACATAATTAAACATAAAGTACAGTGATTAATCACAAAAATGTGTAATTATATATTGTGAAATATTTCTATGTTTTCTGATGGTCTTAGGTGACCCCTGTGAAAGGGTCATTGACTATCAAAGGGGTCGTGACCCACGGATTGAGAACCACTGTGCTAATTGAAAAGTTAGCTGCTTAAGCCTCCCAGCTGCACCACATTAGAAAGAGGTAGCAGCCTACTTCTGTTAAGATTACAGTCTTGAAATCCTTTTGGATAATTCCACTCTATGCTATAGAGTCAAAATGAAATGGAATTAACTTAACAGTAACAAGTTAGCATGTTTAGTTTTATGTGTAGGTGAAAGAGTTGGCAATCTGTACAGGTAAGCCCTTACCAAATTTATTTGTTTTGATAATAATCTGTGATAATATTTTCAATTATACTGTGTATATATATATATTCAATTCATTTATACAGTGTCCCTTGTTAAATATAAACAAGCCTGTGTAGTCCAGCAATGTAATAAACCTGTCTTCTACAAAGTGTGTTCTGTAGAACACTGTGGCCTTAAGATGGCAATTGTTAATCTGCAGAAAAATAGCAAATCAGTTTGGGAAACACTGACACTTCTGTGATTCTGTAGTATTCTAAGCTACATTGTGATACTTCAAGAAGGTGCAATATGTAACATATCCAAAGCTTATTTTACCATGAGTCCTTTTAAAATAAAGCACCTATTATGAAAATACAGTATAAGTTCTCACTAACTGAATTCCAATTTAAAAGGGTCCCTAAACAGATCACAAAGAATTAAGAGTTCATGGGGGAGGGGGGCAGAGGAAGGGAGGGGGAAGGGGGAAAAAGGAAAATGAGCTGATTCCGGGAACCCAAGAGGAAAGCGAATTTTGGGAATGATGAGGGCAACAAATGTATAGGTGTGCTTTACACAATTGATCTATGTATCGTGATGAAATGTATGAGCCCCAATAAAATGATTAAATAAAAATAATAATAATTATAGAAATAACAATGAGCACAAGGAGAAAGAAAATGTTCTAAAATTGATTGTGGTAAAGACTGTACAATTATTCTTGACGTGATTGAACTATTGAATTGTATGGCATGTGAATGAAGTGCCAATAAAACTTTAAAACAAAAAACAAACAAAAAAGAATTTTTGTTTTGGTAGATGGGTCAGTAGATATGTTAGATATCCTAGAGAAAAAAATAAACAGTGAAACTCATATATGTTTAATAAAGAAATCTATATCAAGAAAGGACTTTTTATCAAGAAAGTGGCCCACAGAGGCAAAGAGCAGGTTAGCCCAGTTCAATTCAAGTCCATAGGTCAGATGCTAGCTGGAGGCCCTGCCTAGCTGCCAGAGCAATGGACAAGGAAATAGGAAAACCACAGATCAATGAAGGCATATCCAGGGGGATTCAAAGAAAACAAGCAACTTGAAAGTATGCTGACAGCTCCCAGGTACAGTAGGCTGCAAGGGGCCACCATCCCAAGAATCCAGGCACAGGATCCAGGCAAGCAGGAAGAATTGGTCACAACCCCAAGAAGACATCATCAGGCTGTGATCAAATTGAGCAGCTGGACTCCGTCCATATATTTTCACAATAGTGATAGAGGGTGAGTGGGCATTTTTTCAGGAAACAGACAGGTAATCTAATTCTGAAGATGAAAAGAAAAAAACCTGTGGATGAATCACACTTGGGTCACCATGAGCTAGAATTAACTTAATAGCCTCTGATTCCAATTCTGTAAGATCAACCTGCAGTGGGGAGGGCCACTGGGAATGACCCACTACCACTGTTAATCGAGGCAATTTTGACTCATGGTCACTTTATGGGACATAATAAAACTGTCTCTTTGGATATCAAAGGCTTAAATCTTTTTTTAAATCATTTTATTAGGGGCTCATATAACTCTTATACCAATCCATACACACATCAATTGTGTAAAGCACATTTGTACATTCATTGCCCTCATCATTCTCAAAACTTTTTCTCTCGATTAAACCCCCCGGCATTAGGTCCTCATTTTTCCCCTCCCTGCCCTCTCCCTCTCCCTCATGAGCCCTTGATAGTTTATAAATTGTTATTTTGTCATATCTTGCCCTGTCCGACATCTCCCTTCACCCACTTTTCTGTT
>NW_022103942.1:9185707-9258726 GCF_000313985.2 Echinops telfairi
GATGCCCCTCACTGACCCATGGCCCTGCGGGGGACAACACCAGAGACACAGTGTGGGAATTGCACCCGATCTGATCCCGGCTTAAATCTTTTAGGGAGCAGAAAGTTTCATCTTTTATGTGCAAAGCAGCTGGGGAATTTTAATTACCGATCTTTCATTTAGAAGCCCAATGTGTAGCCCACTAGGCCACCTGAGCTCCTGGGGCAGGACATACCACGACTGTGGAGATGATTCTGATTCATAGCAGCCCTGTATGGGTTATTTGAGGCTGCAAATCATCATGTCAGCAGAAAAATTAAGGCTAATTCAGATTGAATTTAAAGATCTGCATTTCCTCGTCCATGTACACTTTTCCAATCACATGTTTTATTGTCTCCCAGGTTCCCTTTACTCCAGTCAGACCTCTCAACCCACAGTAAGTCCTCTTTTCCTGCTCTTTCCAGCCTCTCCCTATATTTCTTCACCTATCTAAAATCAAATCATTGTTTATGAGTCAGATCAATTGCTATTGCTAGGAAACTTTCTATAAGAACATAAATACATAGTGATGTCTACTTATTCCGGACCAAATTTGCATTTTTATCTTTACAATCTCACAAGAATCCCTGAATTATATAAATCATTAGTGTTTGACTAGTAGCTGAAAGACTGACTATTCAAGCCCACAGATACCATGGAAGATGTCTGATAATCTATTTCAAAAAGTTAGATGGAGCACAATTCTAATCTGTAACACAAGGTGTCACCAGGAATTGAACTCAACCCAACAGCAACTAATAAGAACAATTACTGGTTTAGTATTAAATCTTACTATGTCTTTTGGTGTTGTGAAATACCCAAATATATGGTGAACAAGGAAAAGCCTTATTGAACTTACCAACTATGCTTTATATTTCCCTGAAGTCCTCTAAATCACAGACCAATCTTTTGAAGAATTCTAGTAAAACAAATAAAATGAACTTGTCCTTAAATAAAAATGCTCCGAGTGACTATAACTTGTTCTATGAACACAAACATGAGAAAAATAAAGAGTTCTACTCTCCTTTACTGAAAATTAAAGTCTTCTGTATTCTCATGTCAACAATATTCAAAATCACATCAATTTTCATCTGAAATAATATCAACACCTATGATTTTGTGTCCATGGAAAAGCCTGTAATGTATACTTAATAAAATTTCTATTTTTATCAGTGTTTTTTTGTTGACTAGAAGAGAATAGTGAAATATTATTTCTGTGAATTTGGAAAAATAATGTGATGCATCTTTTACCATAAAATCTCTTAAACTTAGCCCTTGTGTATGTCAGAGAAATTCATATTTCTTTAACTGCTAAATGAATTATTCATATTTTCAATAAGAAGAGATGTTATTCTTTTGGGGAATAGTAAAGAACTTGCTTTTGATGATACTAAATTGTTTATCAAAACTACCTTGAAAGTGCCGCCTTGATTTCCTTATTGACTAATTAGAATTTGAATATGTCTTGGCACAGGCTTATGCTACAGGAGCTGATTGCAGACATATGGTCTTGAAAACTCATTCTTTAGTTATCTTTATGTTTTAAATAAAAAACCTTTTGAAAATAATGCCAGAATTTGGAGTGCTTATATGAAATATGTTCCTCCCGGTAAAGTTTCCAGAAAAATTAGCAGGCAACTTATCTTTATAAGTGTGTGTGTGTGTGTGTGTGTGTGTGTGTGTGTGTGTGTGTGTGTGTTGGGTGGAGGAGAAGGCTATATCCAAAATGCTTTCTTTAAAAAAACTTTTGAAACTTTCATCATTAATATGCATATGAAACAGCATCATGGTGGTTGCTTGGAAACAAGAAAGAAGGAGTCAATAATGAAAAGGACTCCTGTGCCCAATTGAGCCCATCTGAACTTTAAAATTACTAGGGAAATTGGTGAGAACCAAATGATCTTACACAATTTAATTTTTGAAAATGTACTTTAAAAACATAAATGGAAAAAAAAACATTTATAATCATTTTTCTGTCACTTTATCTTATTCTTCCCCAACAGGACAATCAGAGGCTATATTAATTGACCAGTCTAAAGAATTTGAATAAATAAAATTGTAAAGTTACACAGAAATATTTTACAGGGTTATTTAAAATCTTGTACATGAATCTCTGAGGATAAAACTCTCATTACACATTTGTAATCTCACCACCAAAGATTCTATTTTATTCTAGCGATATACATTAGCTTGACAGTTTAAGGCAGTCCTTGGACGAAAAAACAAACAAACCTGTAAGAATAAACAGAATTGACTTCAGAAAGTTTGAGTTCAGTGATATAATTCTACTCTCTGGTTTTCAGTGAAGGGTGCAAGAATATTATGGAGTGGGGTGAAAGGGTCTCTCTGCATAAATGTCCTCCTTTGTAACCACAACGGATATGCTATGCATCAAACTTGACAGGAGTAAGAAAGAAAAATGCAGATGCCTTTGTAGAAATACCAGACCATTTAAGTGTGAGAAAAATGCAATGCAAGCAACTGACTCAGAAATTCTAACATGCTAGTTTTCACGTATGAAATATAAGTAAGATATTCAGCATGATTTTAATGCTATGAAATAGTTCTCTTTTAAAGATTGGAAAATTTTATGTTAAGTCTAATTCATTATTCATTTACTACCATTTTATATTCACTCAATAGCAGTAATTTTTAAATGATTCTATATGATAGAGTATTTGTGATTTTATATCAACAAGCATTTATAATTTATATACTGAGAATTCATTGAGTCTACAGTCCCACAAAGAGAAGGATACAACAATGACCATGTCTTAATATCTGCAAAGTCAGAGTCCAGAACTCAAAGTGTGCTATCAAATAGCTCTAACAGTGCAATAGATGCTGCACTGGAAGGCTGCTCAAAATTCTCAGACTCACAGAAGACACAAGTTATTTTCCTTGGGATAATTAGGGAAGGCTTCACAAAAAAAGCTATTTGAATTAAATATGAGATTTTTAAATAGTAAATAAGAGATTTTACTAGATGATACAAAGTAAATGGGGCTGCCAGGCAACATATTCTTATATAGAAAAGCAGAAAAGCTGTCATTGAAGTGTTGTTCATCTATGGGCCCAGCTAATGAAGGTGTTCTGAAATCAGTGGACTTAAAATCATACTGGTGACAAAAAAATCTCCTGGAAACTTAGTAAAAATATAGATTACCACATAGGCTATTGGAAATAGGAAAGGACACAAACCCAGAGGAGGTACAAATTGACCAGTGGGATATACTAAAGATAAAATACTTGTGTACATTGAAAGAGTTCACCAAGAGTAATAAGAGAGACCATAGAATGGGAAAACATCTTTAGCAATGACACATCAGACCAAGGCCTTATTACTAAAATCTACAATACTCTGCTAACTTATAACAAGAAAAGAACCATTGTCCACTCAGGAGGTGGCAAAAGACTTGAGCAGAAGTTTCTCAAGGGCAGAAACCCAAATGGCCAGTAAATATATGAGAAAATGTTCCAGATCTCTAGCCAAAAGAGAAATGCAAATTAAAACAACTACAAGATATCACCTAACATCCTCAAAGATAGCTCAAGTCAAGAAATCAGAAAGTAACAAGTGTTGGAGGGGATACGGAGAGATAGGAACTCTTCTCCACTGCTGGTGGACCTGTAGGTATGTACAGCCATTATGGAAATCGATTTGGCGATATCTAAAACAGTTGGAAATTGAGCTACCAAATGATCCGGGAATCCCCTTACTGGGCATATACCCAGAAGAGATGAGAAACAAACCATGGCCAGACATCTGTGCCCCATTGTTCATCACGGCACAGTCCAGAATTGCAAGGAGTTGCAAACAACCCACATTTCCATCAACAGACGAATGTATTTAAAAACTCTGGTACATACATACAGTGGAGTACTATGCATCACTAAAAGGCAGTGATGAACACATGAAGCACATCACTGCATGGGAAGAAATGGAGGAAATTATGTAAGTGAAGTAAGCCAAGCACAAAAGGACAAGTACTACATGAATCCACTGAGGTAAGCAAAAAAAAAAAAATCTAAACGGGCCATAAGGAAGAAGGTACTGTATACATATGTCCCTGGGGTGAGGTGCAGGTAATATGGCAGGGGCCAGACTAAACTCAGGGATATATATGGTAGCCCACTAAAAAAAAGGGGAGGGGGAAGACATGGGTAGCTGTGGGAACAGGGCACTAACCCACCCAAGGAGAGGGTCTTGTTTATACCTCCACAGGGAAAGAGGGACCAGATTTCAACCCGGTGCTTCAAAACAAAAACACAACCCACTGACAAGAAGCAGGGAACCAATAGAGAGGGCTGAGGGGCTGGCCCCATTACCATCTAAGTGGACAGCACCCCACCGCACCCCCAGAAGAATTCATTTCAGAGGACAGCACTGAAGCTACAGCTCAAGGAGGGGCACATGCCTGATCAGAGCACACAGGAGCCAATGAAGGGGAAGGGGAAAAAGAGTGAAGCACATCCTGGTCCACCACGCCCTGAGGACAATATTTCTGCTCAGAGCAGCCAATGCACAGAGAGGACCATAGGGCCAATCCCACCACAAAACATGGCATTTCTCACTGACCCAAGGCATCACAGGGGACAACACTGGAGACACACAGCGGGAATTATGGCCGCCCTGAGCCCACCACGCCGAAGTCAGACACTGGGGGCATGCAACAGAGCAGCAAGAGGAGCAGAGCAATGAAATCCCCAGGGAATACCAAATATAGACTGTGAGGCCAGGGCATGGCACCCCTTTGGACTCGACAGGAGAACACTCATAGGGGATAACAAATAAACCTTGAACTATTTATAGGGTTTTTTTGTTTATTGGTTGGTTGGTTGGTTTTGTTTTGTTGTTGTTGTTGTCATTGTTGTTGCCTTTTTGCTGTTGTTGTAGCTATTGTTTTATTTTCTATTGTTGCTTTATTGTGCTTGGTCATGTGTCGGTGCATATTGCTGTTGCTGCATGTCTATCTGGAAGGGATAAGTGGGATGGACAAGCAGGAACAGAGAACAACAGGGTAACAGTTCTGGTGGGACATGGGAGAGGGGGAGGCAGGGGAAAGAACATGGGTTTTAAGAAACCCAGGGACAAGGGAACAAGTGACTGAAAATTGATGGCAAGGAGGGTGTAGGTGGTCTGGCAGGCCTTGATAGAGGACAATGTAGCTGAGAGGAATTCCTGAAACCCAAATGAAGGCTGAACATGATAGTGGAACAAGAGGAAAATAAAAAAAAAAAAGAGGAAAGAACTAGGAGGCAAAGGGCATTTCTAGAGATCTAAATATACACATGTAAATATATTTATATATGACAAGGGGGAAATAGATCTATGTACATATAATATAAGTTTAGTATTGAGGAAACAGATGGACAGTGGGCCCCTATTCAACTGCTCCCTCAACACAAGAAAACTTTGTTCTAACAATTCGGCAGTCTGAGATGCTCACCTTCCTGACACGATCGCTGAAGACAAAGCAGGTGCATAAGCAAATGGTGCCCGGCTATCAAAAGATATAGCTTCTGGGGTCTTAAAGGCTTGAAGATAAACAGGCAGCCATATAGCTGAGAAACAACAAAGTCCACATGGAAGAAGCACACCAGCCTGTCCTGATACAATAGCTGAAGACAAAGCGGGTGCATAAGGAAAAGTGGTGAAGAAAGCTGATGGTGCCCAGCTATCAAAAGATATAGAGTCTGGGGTCTTAAAGGCTTGAAGATTAACAGGCAGCCATCTAGCTGAGAAACTACAACCCCCACATGGAAGAAGCACAGTAGCCGTTGTGATCACGAGGTGTGGAAAGGATCAGGTATCAGGCATCGAAGAACAAATAATCTTATCATTGTGAATGAAGGGGAGTGCAGAATGGGGACCCAAAGCCCATCTGTAGGCAACTGGACATCCTCTTACAGAGAGGTCGTGGGGAGGAGATGGGCCAGTCAGGGTTCAGTGTAGCAATGATGAAACATACAACTTTCCTCTCGTTCTTAAATGCTTCACCCCATCCACCCACTATCATGATCCCAGTTCTACCTTACAAATCCTGCTGGACCAGAGGATGTACACTGGTACAGATAGGAACTGGAAACACAGGAAATCCAGGACAGATGAACTCCTCAGGACCAGTGGTGAAAATGGCAATACTGGGAGGGTGGAGGGAAGGTGAGGGAGAAAGGGGAAACAGATTACAAGTATCTATATATAACCTCCTCCCTGGGGGACGGATAGAAGAGAAGTGGGTGAAGGGGGACATTGGACAGTGTAAGATATGACAAAATAATAATAATTTATAAATTATCAAGGGCTTATGGGGGAGGGGAGTATGAGGGAGGGGGGAAATGGGGAGCGGATACCAGGGGCCCAAGTAGATAGCAAATGTTTTGAGAATGATGAGGGAAAGAAATGTACAGGAGTGCTTGACACAATGGATGTGTGTGTGATTATGATAAAAGTTGTACTAGCCCCCAATAAAATGATTTAAGTAAAAAAATGAAAAGTATAGATTCCCAGAGTTCACTCCTATAAATTTATATTCAATATATCTGGAAGAAGAGAAAATATTTTAATGGTTCCTAAATCAATAGAGTGACAGGACAGATTAGCATTTATGAGGAAAAGTTACAAAAAGCATTCCTACAAAACAATAGAAACATTTATTTATTTTTATTTATTAAAGAAAAATCTAAAAGTATGAGGCAGTTGTTTCTCAACAGAGATTCCATGTAAGTCTGTACACTTCCGAAGGTGGTTTTTCCATCTCTAGAGAGAATGCTATGCTCTTGGGTTTGCACCGTGTCAAAAAGGCAGTTTTGCCATGCTTGAGGGACTCAGAGTATGTTCCTTTTCAATGTTCTCTGAGTTTTGATAACTGTAGTAGTCTGGGTACTTTAAAGAAACAAATCCACAGAAACTCATGTATAAGAGAGAGTTTTATATAAAGGTTAAGTGTGCATCAAGAAAACACTCCAACCCAGTCCTGCCCAAGCCCACAAGTCCAACATTAACCCATATGTCTGACACCAATCCACAAAGTCCTCCTCCATCTCACAAAACAGACACAATGATGCCGACTGCAGGAGAAAAGCCGAGTCAGTAAATGTGTAAACATCTCAGCACTGACAGGGGAATCCATATGGGTGCTCCAGCACCCAGGGCTGCATCGGGGTAGGTCCATGTGACTTCTCCTTGGGGATGTCTTGCAGGAAGTCAGCCTTCCCAGCTAAAGCAGGTAACTGGCTGAGGTAGCTACACCTTGGTGCGACCATCAGAAAGCAAGTGACCTGAGAACTAGAAATGCGAGGCTCACTGAGCCATTTATCCCTCCGCCCTTCAATTAATCCCACACATGTTTATTGGCCAGGTTGGCACAATAAACTAACTCAATCCACCCCTTGCCAAACTGGCACCTGTATATAATTCTTTAGCTTCACAATTGAAATTAAGTAACACCTACACCTTAACCCTACAATCCTGTGAACTTTTTCCCCACCTATGAAAGTTTGTAAGCCAACCACTTCATGTCTTTATCTCCCCCAATTTTGGGTATCCAATTTATATACTTCCCATTTACATCAACCCAATTCTCTGAGAAGACAATCATATTTTTCCACATGAAGAGTCTTCATTCCAGTTGGAACCTTGTGAAGTCTGCATTCATAAGCAAAGTCAAATCTGGACAGGCCATCCATAAAGTCAGCAAAAATATGCACCAGTTCACAGGCTCAAAAATCTCCAGGTGGTCGGGTTCTGGTCAACTGAATGTGGGAAGCCTCTCTCAGCCTCCACAGGGTACTCATTGGTCGTCTTGCCTTTAGACCATGGGCTCTCACTAATACTCAACAATCCTAGCCCTGTCGTGCTAGGTCATGAACCTTAGACCAGTCAACCTGCTCTCATCTTTTTCCTCCCCCTATAAACCAAGTCCACAGGTGTCAGCGGCCAAACACAACCCCTCTCTTTATTGCTGCATTTCTCCCACTTCCACTCAACAAGTAGATCCAAGTGGTCACCTAGCAAGCATTTCAGCCTTCTCACAAGCTCCCTTTAACATTCAGTCCCAGAGAGGAGTTTTCTTCTTGGCTCCAGATTTTTTTCAGCTTCTGACAAAGAATACTGGTTCCTGAGTACTCCAAAGCACTGGGTGGGGTATATCTTTTCAAAGCTTTTTTATAGGCATGGCCTAAACCCATGTAAAGATTAAATTTTAATGGCTGAAGCAAGTGGACATACAAACTTTCTATTTTCCTACTTCCCATATTTTCCCCAGAAAAACAACCGAGTAAATGGTGTGGCTTTATCTGACCTCTGGCTAGACAAAGAAGAAAAACTTCCATGAGGGAGAGGTCACACAAATATCTACTCTCCATCTTATGATTTGTCTCTCTAGTACCCCACTCCCAAGGTACCACAATGTATTAGTCTAGGCACTTTAAAGAAATAAATCCACAGAAACTCATGTATAAGAGAAAGGTTTATATAAAGTTTAAGTGTGCATCAAGAAAACATCCCAACCCAGTCCTGCCCAAGCCCACAAGTTCAACATTAACCCATTAACCCATATGTCCAACATCAATCCACAAAGTCCTCCTCTATTTCACAAAACAGACGCAATGATGCCGACTGCAGGAGGAAAGCCGAGTCAGTGAATGTGTAAATATCTCAGCACTGGCAAGGGTCTCCAAACGGGTCCTCCAGCACCCAGGGCTGCATCAGGGTAGGTCCATGTGTCTTCTCCTTGGGGATGTCTTGCAGGAAGTCTGCCTTGCAAGCTGAAGCAGGGAACTGCTAAGGTGCTGCACCCTGGTGCGACCATCAGAAAGCAAGTGACCTGAGAACTTGAAAGGCGAGGCTCACTGAGCCATTTATCCTCCGTCCTTCAATTAACCCCACCTGTGTTTATTGGCCAGGTTGACACAATAAACTAACTAACTAATAACCAAAAAAAAAAATCTCTAGTGTTAAGATTATGGCTATAGGGTGGATAGGGCATGATTTCCCATTGAAATTCTGGCAGGACAGCTGTGGGTACCCTCAAATGAACAGATGCATTTTGATGGAATTTTTTTTTCAGTCAATTTAATGACCTTTTAATCACCATTGTTGTTTTCAATTTTCTTAAAACTTCTGCATAATTAGTGCCTGTGAGGATCCTGTAAATTTGAGAAAATTATTCAAGATTGCTCTTTTGGATTCCCCAAAAGCGGTTGTCATAATCTTCCAAGCTGACTTCTCTGCCTTGAATTTTAACTGCCATAGCAGATCCCTCCAAACCCACTATTTTAATTGAATTTTTAAAGGCATACTAATGGAACTAAGACTTGTTGTGATAACCTGTGTGCAGCCATCGACTGATCATAGAGAAATGGATGTTTAAACATATTTTCTTTGCCATAAACCCATGCATGTATGACCTGGAGCCCAGAAGCAATACTTTTTTTTAAAAAAATTACTTTTGTACAACTTCTCTCATATTGTTTTCTTATGCTTCTTCTGCCTTGAATGATTTTCACAACATTCTTTTCACTAAAGGGCATGTACTCATATGTTAAATCTCAGCTAAAATGCCCCCTTATTGTTCACTCTTCTACTGCTATCTCATTGGGTCTATCACACTTGAAATTAAACAATAAACTTCTAAATAGTTGTTCAATGGCCATCCAGACCCATATATTCCTGTGCCCTTCGTCATTCTTCATATTGTGGTCAAAGTGATCTATCAAATATGTACATTTGATCATGTCCTCCGTCTTACTGAAAATATTCCAGTGAATTCCCATTATGCTTAAGATAAAAGCACAAACCTTTAAAGATTTTTCTCCACTAACTCTTTCCTTTGCTTTCCACCTCTAAGTTCACTAGCTTTCTCTCATTTGTTCAAAGAAACATAGGTTTCTCAATTACTGTCAAAGATTTCTGTTATCTATTCTGAGGGCACTTTTCACAGGTACTAATTTTAATTTATTCTTATAATATTTTGTTTAGAATTTAGCTTTCTCACTAGATTGCAAGCCTTATAAAACCAGGAATGCATGCTTATTTTTGCACAAAATTGATGCCCCAGTGCCTGCTGAAAACTGATGGAGGACTCCTATTTATTTCGGGGGTTCCCTTTCTGGGAAGCTCTTCTTTCTCTGATACTTTGTGCCATGAGCACCAACTTCCTTTGTCTCTGAAGTTTGCATGGATATCCTAATCTCAGAAAGTCCCCCAGCTTCCATTTATGTTTCTTCTTTCTAGTATCAGCCTGGAAATTTACTGAATTGAGTAAGCAGGGGTAATTGTGTGGCTCATTGTGTTAGTCTGGGTAGACTAGGGAAACAAATCCAGAGACACTTATATGTGTGTAAGAGAGAACTTTATACCAAAGAGCAATCTTATATTAAGAAAACATCCAAGCCCAGTCCAGATCAAGTCCATAAGTAAGATATTACCCCATTACTAGTCCATAAATTCCTCTTTAGACTCACACAGCCATGCAATGATGCTGAGTACAGGAAGATAACAGGCCAGTGGGTGGAATGTCTTGTGTATCCAGTGGTGGTGGAAGCATCCTAACACCGGCATGGTTTTCTACGTTGTTCCTTCAGTTCCAGGGCTCTGGCTCTATCAGTGTAGCTCTATGTGGCTTGTCAACAGGAATGTGTCACAGGGAGACAAGCAGACAGTCTGTATGTATCTGGCCTCCAGTGAGCTATTTATATCCGCATTGCCTCCAAATGAGGTCATCAAGCTGTGACCTGATTGACAGGCTAGACTCCACTCCTTCACAAAGTGACACCAGATTATGTAACTACCACAATCAGGTTGTTTGTTTTCCTTTTCCTACAGGTCACTGTCCTTTATTACTTAATATCCATGGTCATATAACCATTATTACATACATTTGTCTCTTTGTTGTTGTTCCCAATCACTAGTATCATATCTTGTTTGAAAGTAAATTCAACAAAAATTGTAGTAACTCAACTAAACTTATGAAATGATGTCAGAAAACCGTTGTGTTTCCCCATCAGTGGAAAGACGAAGGACAAGTGGTTTAGCTATGGCCCAGCAATGGGATGATGCTGGTTTTTCTGGAATACAAATGTTTGTCTGGTGCTGCTTCACAGAGGGTGATAAGAAAGCAAGGAGGCAGGCAGAATTTCTGCAAAGCCTCACATTCATCCTTTAAACTGGTAAACCTTTACTACTGGATGCTGGTATAGGAATAACATGTCAGCAGGTGTTCACAGACTTGGAAATTGAATAGGTTAAGAGATATAATGTGTTTAAAGAACCATCTGTTTTGACCTTTCAAAATTTATTTTCCGATTGGAACAGGCATTATCTTGATTGACAGCATCTTCATATCTCATTACTAGAGCTCACATAAAAGACTTTGACCATTTTTCTGTCACATGGTTTCTGCAAAAATAATCATTTTTTTCTGGTATGTATGCAAAGAGCACACCAGGCAGGTAATATACAAAGTGTAAACCCCTTATAGCAAGTGAGCGCTCGAGTGTTCCAGCAGAGTCCAGTGTGGATAGGATGGTAAACTAAAATCCGTGTGAGGAACAAATTCGTTTATAGAGTTGTTTTTTGGAGAGTGAGTTTTCATGGGTCACTCCTAGATCACAGAAAGAAAAACAAAAGAATCTTAGCTTTTACTCTAAGATTGGGAATCATTAGAGGATTTTAAGCAGAAAAGTGACATGATGTGGCTTATTATGTTTGAGAAAATTACTTTGGATACTCTGTGAAGAAAAAAGAATGCAAGGAGTACAAGAAAAAAAGCACAAAACCTCTTGGGAGTCTATTGGAGACATTCCAGTGGAAGACAGAAATAACCTGGCCCATGATAGTGGCATTGAGAGTAATGCAAACTGGTCAGACTCTGGATATGTGTAGAGTTTGCTTAGGGATACAATATAAGAATTAAGAGAAAAAAAAAAAAAAGAATTAAGAGAACAAGCAGTCAGATATGATTATGAGCTGTTTTATAACAGTAGTGGGACAAGTGAATATAATTTCCTGTCACAGGGCTGAACAGTTTTGCAATGGGGTGCTATATTAAGATCCGTAGAAAACATTTAAGTGAAAATATCTTATAGGCATTTTGCTTGTCTAGACATTTGGCATTTGGCTGGCTTCAGGCAAGTCTAGACATCAGGAGTACAAAGAAAAATGTCTTATCCAGGATTGAAGCATAATATGGAGGAAAAACATACCTATAAAAGACATTAGTGAGCCAGTTGATATAATTTGAATATGGACTGTGCATTTAAAATAGCATTTTATTAATGCTAAATTTCCTTGTTTTGAGCCAAGGTAAAGAAGTGAAGTGGAGAAAATGTTAACGAAGGACTGATGAATGATATTGATGGGCTGATAGATCAAATACCGAAAGCGGTCCTTGGGTTGGCTAAGATATAACTATTGGTGACTCTAAAAAAGAGTGAAGTAGAGTGCTGAAAGTCTGATGAGAGTGGGGTCTTCCTAAGTCCAAGTATTGTCACACATGCTCAAAAAATTATATATATTAACAGAAGTGCAAATTAAAGCACGCAATACATTTGAGGAGAGAGAATGCTACAAACATAAAATTACAAAGGAAAAAGGATGAGTGTAATGCCCCCTCAAGCAGTTGTGCAAGTCTTATGAAAAAAAGGAATATTTACATCTATTCATAAGGGATCATAAAACAAATTCAAATGAATAACATTATATAAAGTAATTAACTTACATGCTTCAAATATGTAAAGGCTGATATCTTAAAAACTATATGGGATCAAATTGAAAATAAAAAACCCTCAAAATATTAGATAGGACACTTAGAGAGTAGTGAGCTTATGTAAATGAGGAGGAACAACTGAGAAAAGGAGGGTGAAATAGTTACACGAGTCAAAGAAATTAATCAATGTCACTTAACATGTACATGGAGAAGCTATTGAAATGGCATATCTTTGGCTGTATGTTTTCTCAACAACAAAATAAAGAATATTCTAAAAAAATTAAAAGGACTGGAGCAAAGAGGCAATAGCGTCAGGAAGATATGACATCATAAGAAATTTTTAGAAATAACAGTAATAACAATGACAGTGATGGAATAATAATAATGCTGATAGTGGACTTATTAAGCCACAGCATAGTTCTAAGGGTTTTATCTATATTAATTCATTTAATGCACACATACACACAATGGTGTAGATACTAAAATTATTTTCATTTACCAAATGGGGAAGCTGAAGCACAGAGCAGTAACAAAATGTGCTGAAGGTCACACTGCCATTAGATGATGCAAAGGGAGATCCTTCAGAAGGTATGTATGCTGATGCAAGTAATTCAGGTCAGAGACAAGGAGAGTAAAGGGACAAGCCTATCAGGTAAGAGTAAAGATGAAAAAGATGTTAGAGGTTTCAAAAATATAGTAGAAGGTATGAATGAATCTTGGGTCATAAAAAGGAAATTGTACAACAAAATGTAACAAGATTGCTAAATAGCACTGAAGGCTTTAAGTCACTAAGGTGAGCACTTGAGCCTTTCATGATTTGAAAGTAAGATACGTACTTAAGATTTTGTTTTACTCCAGCAATGTTAACTTTTCCACCAAAGCAGTTATGGGCTCCCCCTCTCCGCCACCCCCAACCCCCACAACATTTGGCAGAGGGGTCGAAGAGTAAGCAATTTGAAAGCATGTGAAATGGAATGGTCATAATTCTGGATCATGTAATGTAAGTGGATAAAAAGAAAAACAAAAGGCTGATGAGGTTGAAGGATTATTTAAAATAAATAAATAAATAAATAAATAAAAAGGTTTAAAAAAAGTGGAGAGATAGGAAGCTTGTAGGAAGAGTAAGAGCAAAGAATAGTTATCATAGAGGTATTTGTAGGTATTAGAACCTGTAAGTTTTCACGTCCGTCAAGTCAATTGTAACTCATAGGGACCATTCAGGAAAAGGTAGAACTATCTCACAGAGTTTCTAAAGCTGGGTATCATTACAGAAGCAGACAATCATATCTTTCTTTTGTGAAGTGGCTGGTGGATTCAAGCTGATGGCTGTTTGGTTAGCAGCCTACCACCTACTGTACCACCAGGGCTTCTAAATGAAAAAGATGTTGCTGATGTTGGTGGGTTCCATGGAGCCAGTTCCAACTCATATTGACACTAGAACCAACAGAACAAGCCACAGCCCAGCCCTGTAACACCCTCACAAGTGTCCTTATGTTTCAGTCCTTTGTTGTAGCCATGGTGTCAATGCATGTTTCTGAGGGCCTTCCCCTTTTTTGCTCCTCCTCTACTTTACCAAGCAGGATGTCATTCCCAAGGATCTGGTCCATCCTGAAAACATATCCATAGGAGGCAGTGATTATATATTTTGATGTGTGACTATAAGATAATGGAGCCATTGTGGCTGGTAGTAATGACAAGATCTGTGGCTCCATCTATGAGACTTGGTGACTGAGTTAGATTGAAAGACAAAAAAAATTGGAGGAAATAATGTCAATGAACAAAGAAGCCGTGACACTAAATGAAACATCAATGTATATATTAAAATTAGTGAAATTTTAAAGTCAAGACTCACACTGAGGTGGGTTTTTTGTTTTTGTTTTGGGTTTGTGTATGTGTGTGTGTGTGGGGGGTGTCGTTAATTGAGTTATTCATTTAGTCAATAAATGCTTACTGAATACTTTTCAATATGTTAGATACGAGGATAGTTGGGTTTTGTGTCAACTTTGTTAAGTGAGGATTCTCAGTGATATGACAATTGAGGACTAGTTATCCCCCTGTGCTGAGAAGCTACAACTCTATGGTGGCATCTGCCATGAGTAGCCTGCAGTTGTAAGATTAGGGTGGAGTGTAACCCCCTTACTCAGGTCACAGCCCTTATGCAATGGAAAGTTTCCCTTTGGTATGTGGCCTGCTTCGTGCATAAATAGTCACTGTGGAAAGCTTGTTTGAATTTTACTGGGTCTGGATTCTGCATCTTACTCTTCCATCTCTGGTCCTTTGAACTTGAGGCAATAGGGTGGGCTATTGTCTGCCAGGAGATTTGTTTTTGTTTTGGTCTGACAATTTGTCCTATTATGGTGGCTTATGCTTCCTGTGATACTGACAGCTATGTCACTGGTATTTAAAATGCAAGCATGATCATTCAAATGGAAGAAGTTTCAGTGGAGCTTCCAGACTAAGCCTAGAAAGCTAAGAAGGACTCATCTCCCCACTTGAAAGGAAGAAGATGATGAAAGTCTTAGGCATGCCTTCAAGGCATTGTCAAATACTTGAGAGCCTGAACAAAGGGTGCAGAACATTGTCAAAGACACTGCCAGAAGATGTGACCCCGGGTCCAAGGGCACTCAACATGTGATTGAACAGATGATTTCTTGGAGGGAGTCAATCATGATGAAGTGAGTGGGGTAAAGTTTGTGAGCATGGCACCTTTGGGATCTTCAGTTGCTGATGGGGCACAGTTCAAGACAAAGAGAAATCACTTCAAAAATCTAATGATTAAAACTGGGAATGTGATAAATTTGCATTTAGGAAAAGTGGAAGTAGTCAAAAATAAAATGGAATGCAGAAAGATCTATATCCTAGGCATTAGTGAACTGAAATGTATTGGTATTGGCCACTTTGAATCATAAAATAAAGAGGAAGGCTGTAGCATTTACTGTCACAAAGGATCATGAAAAAATAATCAAGAAGTACAATGTTCTTTGTTATAGAATTATATCTATCCAACTCCCAGGAAATCTAATCAATACAACTATTATTCAACTTTAAACATCAACCACATAAGCTATTGATGATGAGATTTAATAATTCTACCATGGAGTTCAGTTGTAAGTTGTTCAAACATGCAATCAAGATGCAGTGATAATTATTGGTGATTGGAATGCAAAATTTGGAAACAAAGAAGAAATAGTCGCTGAAAAACATGGCCTGAGTGATGTAAACAAAGCTGGAGATTGAATTTTGTAAGACCACCGGCTTGTTCAAAGCAAATACCTTTCTTCAACAATACAAAGAGCAACTCTACACATGGACTTCTCCAGATGGAATACACAAAAATCAAATCGACTGCATCTGTGGAAAGACACAGTGGAGAAGTTCAATATCAGAAGCTAAAACCAGACTGTGGAACAGACCATCAATTGCTCGCAGGTAAGTTCAGGATAGAGGTGAGGAAAGTTAAAACAAGTCCACAGGGGCCAAAATAAAATCTTGATTCTATCCCACTTGAATTTTGAGAACATCTCAAGAACAAATTTGATGAACTGAACACTAATCACTGAAGATCCGTGAGAGGACATCAAGACCATCAGTCATGAAAAAAAAAAAAAAAGATCATTAAAAAGACAGGAAAGAAAGAAAAGATCAGAGTGGATGTCCAGTGAGACTGTGAAACTTACTATTAATAATAGAGTAGTTGAAGAAAAAGGAAGAAATGATAAAGCCAAAAAGCTGAATAGAAAATATCAAAGGGCAGCTTTAGAAAACAAAGTAAAATACCACCGCAAAATGCGCCAAAACCTAGAGTTAGGAAAGCAAAAGGGAAAGGCACCCTCAGCATATCTTAAACTGAAAGAATATCAGAAAAAAGTCCAGCCCCAAGTTACAATACTGAAAGTTTCTGTCAGAGGAATATTGAGAAGATGGATAACATACACAAAGTCACAGTATCTAAAAGAATGAGTCCAGATTCTACCATTTCAGGAGGTAGCATATGACAAGAACCAATGATGCTGAAGGAAGAAGTTCAAATGTCACTGAAAGCATTAGACAAAAACGAGGCTCCAGGAATTGGCGGCATACCTATTGAAACACCCCCACAAACTGATGAAGCACTGGAAACACTCACTGGCATAAGCCAGGAAATTTGGAAGATAGCTACATGGCCAACAGATGGGAAGAAATCCATATTTGTGTCTATTTCAAAGAAAGGGGACCCAAAATAATGCTCAAACTATAGAGCAATATCAATGACATCGCACACAAGTAAATTTTTAGTGAATAGTATCCAACAACGGTTGTAGCAGGATATTGACAGGAAGATGGCAGAATTTCAGGCCATATTCAGAAGAGGATGTGGAACAAGGGATATCATTGCTGATGTCAGATGGATTTTGGCTAAAAGAAGAGAATACCAGAAAGATGTTTACTTGTGTTCCATTGGTTATGCAAAAGCATTCGACTGTGTGGACCACAATAAACTGTGGATAATCTTGATAAGAATGACAATTCCAGAACACTTCCTTGTGCTCATTCATGTCTTGTACATGGATCAAGAGGCAAGTGTGCAAACAGAACCAGGGAATACTCCATGGTTTTAAATGTGGAAAGGTGTGTGTCAGGGTTGTATCGTCTCACCATAATTGTTCTGTTAGACATATCGGCAGAGAAGGTCAATTACATAAAGAACAGGGCATCATCAGGATTAGAGGAAGGCTTATTAACAACCTTTGTTATGCAGATGACACACCTTTCTTGCTAAAAATGAGGAGGAATTGAAGCCATTACTGATGAAGATCAAGAATTTTAGCCTTCAGTATGGGCTACACCGCAAATAATGACTAAAATCCTCACAACTGGATCAATAGGTAACATTAAGATAAGTGAAGAAAAATTGAAGTTATTAAGAATTTTGTCTTACCTGGATCCATAATCAATGATCACGAAAGCAGGAATCAAAAAATCAAGTGACATATGGCATTATTTCTGCTGCACATAAAGGTAGATCTGCTGCACAAGACTTCTTTAGCGTATTGAAGAGCAAGGATGTTGCTTTGAGAACTAAGGCATGCATGATCCAAGCCATGGTATTATCCATTGTATCACATGTATATGAAAGTTTGGCATTGGATAAGAAAGACAGAAGATGAATGGGTACATTTGAATCATGGTGCTGGAGAATAATACATAAAGTATCATGCACTGCTCAAAGGACAAACTGATCTGTATTGGAAGATGTAAGGGCAGATTGCTCCTTAGAGGCAGGGATGGCACGACTTCATCTTACATACTTTGGACATATTGTCAGGAGAGACCAGTCTCAGGAGAAGGACACTTTGGTAAAGTAGAAGAGCAGCAAAAAAGAGGAAGGCCCTCAAGGAGATGGATTGGCACAGTGGCTGCATCAATGTGCGCAGGCATAGGACCAATTTTGAGGATGGCACAGGACCTTTGAGTTTTCCATTCTGTTGTGCATGCCAAGTCAATGGCACCTAACAACAATTGCCCGAGAATCATGAGCGCCATCAATGGCTTGCCATCTGGCCTGAAAGCTTGGATTCATTCATTTCTCCAGGCACAAGGGTGAGCTGCTGACCTTGTGTTCATCTACCTTTGCACTCTGTTAGGTTCCTGCCAAGCCTGGGGTCATCATTCCTTGAAGTTAGTAGAGTCAAAACAAATCTCCAGCTCAAAATATGACTCGTAATCTTGTAACTGGACTGGATTTATGTGCTTCTACAACTATGTGAACCACTTTCTCTATATAAATCTCCCCCTCCTATATATGGTGTTAGTTGTTGTTATGTGCTTTTGAGTCAGTTCCAAACTGTAACCACCTTAGGTACAGCACTACCCAGTCCTTCACTATCCTCACAAGTGTTATGTTTGAGCCCATTGTTGCAGCCACTGTGTCAATCCACCTCACCAAAGGTGTTCCTATGTTTCACTGTCTTTCTAGGTCACCAAGCAGGATAGATTTTTTTTTTCAGGTTTAGACAAAGCTTGACTTATAAGTCTGCATAACTATTATAAAGGGTGCAAGAGAAAATGGGAAATACGATATTGAAGATATTGGAGACATAGGTTAGACCAGTTTAATATTGGGTTTCATATCCCATGGTAAGAAGGTTGAAAATTATTTCTGAATAGGATGGAAGTTACCAGACAGTTTAGAGCAATATGATTACATATTCTGATTGATGTTTTTATAAAGACTTACTCTAGCTACTGTGTGAAGAATATGCTAAAGAAAGACACAAGAAGAAATTAATATGGTTTATTTAGGAAACAACAGGGGATAATTATGATGATGAAGATGATAATGGTGGTGATAAACATGATAGATTGCACTAGCTTCATTCAAATTGTTCTTCATTATGCTCATTAAAACAGTGTTATTTAGGACAAAAATGTTTAGCGGTTTATAGAGTGGAAAAAATTTTAAAACAAGCCCTTTTTAGTAGACAATTGTCTTTTTTTGTACAATGTCAAAAAAATGCTAGCTTTGCTGGTTTCAATGTTGAAACCCAAATCCATATAAATTAAATTGTTCATGCAAAAAGTGTGTGACAGTGAAAAATTGAAACAGAAGGAAAAAACTAGAATGAAAGAATAAAACTGGCTAAGATAGTAACAAAATCATCTAGGTATTCTGTGCTATCTGGAGAGGAAAATCATACAAGAAGGGAACAGTTCCTACTGAAGTAATCTTGAAGTAGATTCATCATTGTGCTGTCATCTAGAGGATGAACTGTCATCTAAACACGAATATGTATTGTCATTGTTTTTTTAATTTCTAATTTGGAAGAAAGATAAATTGTGATAAAGACATATTATGATGTGAATCCCCGCCTCCCTCCCCACCCCACCCCCAGACTTTGCTGGTGTTAGAGAAGGACACATTCCAATAAAGAGCTGAGCTGTTCCAGAGAAGAAAAACTCAACTGAACAGGAAGGAACTGTAAATTAAGGTACTGTTGTTCTATCTCAAAGAGAAAAATAAAATCACTGTTAATGGTTAGTGAGTGCAGAAATTGTTTGAACATACTATCAGATCCAAAGAATTAGGAGTAAACAAAAGCTTCTGGTTCTGAAGGAAAGAAGAGGTTTTCAAATGTTATACTAACCTAAATGTATCGGTTTTATTTTTATTCATTCTTATTTTAAGTTATCCGCAGTTGCTACATTTCTTTAATGGAAAATGGATTTAATATCATGGTGATATTATACTAGTCACTGTGCCCTCTAAAAAAGTGAGTGCCCAACTTTAGCTGTAAGAATGCTATGTAGATATAAAGAATGAGCTAACTGTAATTTAATATATTGGAGACAATTTTAGCAAAGTCACCTATAATTTTATCCCTCATTTTGCTCATCTGTAAAATGCACAGGTCTAAGTAGATGATCTTTCAGGAATTTGGTATTTCTCTTCTACCTGAGATAGCTGTAAAACTCTGGATTTTAACCCTTTGTATATATTTACTTATGTAAACTGGCACAGCATGACCATCCTACTTATCCATTTTGTAGAAAGGAGAAATGCTGTCTAGGACCAAAAATAAGATTTATGGCAAATCCTTATAGTAAAAAATAAAATACAATGGAATTAAAAATTAATATATTAGTAAATGAAAGTGTACAGCAAGATGTACTGATTTGAAAAGAATTGTTTTATCTTATCTTTTTTAGCTTCATTCAAGGGTGATATGTTAGATCTTGACACACTGAATTATAGCTTTACCATTTCCAACTTACATTGTATTAAGTAACTTTTGGCAACCATACATTAATGAAGAAAAATTTGGGGAATTATAATCTGTGCTATTTTTGTGTATTAGTCTAGGTACTTTAGAGAAACAAATCCACAGCAACTCATGTATAAGAGAGTTTTATGTAAAGAAAGTGTGCATCACGAAAACATCCCAACCCAGTGCTGCCCAAGCCCACAAGTCCAACATTAACCCATTCACCCAACACCAGTCCACAAAGTCCTCCACCTCACAAAACAGAGGCAATGATGCCGACTGCAGGAGGAAAACTGAGTCAGTGAACGAACAAGCATCTCAGCACTAGCAGGGGTCTCCACACGGCTGCTACAGCACCCAGGGCTGCATCAGGATAGGTCCATGTAGCTTCTCCTTGGGGATGTCTTGTAGGAAGTCAATCTTGCAAGCTGAAGCAGGGAACTGCTAAGGCAGCTGCACCCTGGTGTGACCATCACAAAGCAAGAGACCTGAGAACTAGAAAGGCGAGGCTCACCACCCATTTATCCCTCTGCCTTTCAATTAGCCCCACCTGTGATTATCGGCCATGTTGGCACAATTAACTAACTCAATTTGTTTGGAGAAAGTTATATATCCCACACATTGCTACTTAATTATTTAATTGGTAGATATCACTCAAGATGAAACAGAATAAACAAAGCAAATCCTTGTTGACTTTTCCTTGAGTGTGACTAAATTCCATCTCTCTAGCATGGGTTTTGCAGTTGACATTGACAAAGGAAGTTGGCTAATCCATTGCAAACAACTGTGTACCGTAAGTAAAAAATATTTTTTAAACAGATGTAGCCTATCTTCTTGATATGAACAGGAAATGTCTAAGGTGCAAAAACAGTCTGTCTTGAAACATTATATAATGCCTTTTCCATATGCTGTTTCCCCCTCGCTTTTCTACTTCTTCATTTCTCATTTTAATTTTCATATAAGGGGGAAAACATTTTCTGGTTTTTAGGAAGCAGACAGATGAAGGGAGAATTTACATGCTGATGTTTAATTATAGTGTCCATTTATATAATTAAGCCTGAGGACTCTACCAATTGGCTCAACATTAGAGGTTCCTTTAAATCATCGTTCTTAAAAAGCCATATTTAAGACTATTGTATGCTTCTGCCACGGAAGAGCTGGTGAGTTCCACCACTGTGCCACCAGGGCTCCAACAGAGTCACAATTAGCTGTGATCTTGTCTCAAAAAATGCACTGCCATTGAGTTGATTTAGACTCATAGGGACCAGATAGGACAGAATAGAACTGTCCCCCTGCACCTGTCCCCAGGTTTTCCAAGGTTGTAAATATTTATGAGAGCGGAAAACCTCGTCTTTATCCCACAGAGTGGCTGCTGGCTTTCAATTGCTTACCTTGTACTTATCGTCCCAACTGGTAACCCACTGAACCACTGGGGTTAGTAATCTGGACCTGTATGTATCCTTGTCACTGTTTAAAGTATCGGTGTTTGTTGAAACTGGTCTCATTTATTATGTGTTATTCCGCTTCTTCTTATAGAAACTTTGCAAGATAGTCAGTATGATACCATTTTACAGATAATAATAACTAATAACTGTCAGGCACAGTTCTGAGTACTTTATATAAGTAACTAAATTAATAATTTTTATACTACTGTGAAGTACTGCTCCCTGCCATCAAGTTGATGCCGACTCATAACAACCCTATAGGGCAGAGAATAACTGCTAACTCTTTATGAGAGTAGAAAGCCCCATCTTTCTCTCCTGGAGCAGCTAGAGGCTTCAAACTGTTAACCACGCAGTTAGCAACTCACCTCATAACCACTACATCATCACGGCTCCTCTACTGTAAAGTAGACACCTTCATTATTCCATCTGTAGATGTGGAATGAGAGATTAGATAATTTTCAGGATGACACAGTTAACATTTGTCTATGTTGGCTCTGATGTCCAGGCTCCTAACCCAAAGACTGATGAAGCTATTGGATAATTTATCGAATACCAGATTTGGAGTTGGAGGACAGTTCTCATTCCCACTGCCCAACCCTATTTATTTTCAGGTTATAAATCTTTAGGAGATCAGAAATTTTCATCTTTCTCTCCAAAAGCAGCTGGTGTTCTTCAACTTCTGACCTTAAGTTAGCAGCCCAATGAGTAACCAACTATACCCCCCAGGTTTCTTGGAATGAAGGTTAGTTCTACCTTCAAAGCACATATTCTTGTTATTACACTGTCATTTTCTCCTCTTAGGTTGTTTATCACACTTTGTATATAATAGATTTTCACTAAGTATATTTTGTTGATTTTCTCATGTTTGATCTGCTACAAAATTGAGGGGGAAGATGCTTTTATATCAATATGGTGCTTTTAAAAATGTATTTGATCTGCAGCATATGATTTGAATCTGCTTCTAGACTTTCCTTCCTTGAACACGCATGCTATTAGAGTTATATAAAAGGCAACTTTGAAAGATATAATTAGCCTGAAATGTGAGTTATATTATTCTCTATTTAGATTTGTTTTTAGAAGACTTTAAAACTAATATCTTATGTAAAAAAACTCATTATTTTAGAAAAAAATCTAAATTATCTTAAGATCTTGTATTTTTTGGTATGAACTATCATTTATATACATGTATGAAGGTGGTAGGAGCCCTGACAGCGTAGTGGGTTATGTGTTCGGTTTCTAACCACAAGGTCAGTGTTTTGAAATGATGAGCCACTCAGTGGAAGGAAGACAAAGCTTTCTATTCTATTAAAAAGTTAGCGTAGCAGAAACTCACAGGAACTGTTCCACTATGTTCAATAAAGTAACTATGCGTAGGAATGGGCTCAATGGCAGTGTCTGGTTTCTTGTTTTGTATGGTGGTTTGGGTTTGTTTATTTGTTTATATGAGTGATACAATAAAAATCAATTATCCTTTTCATACATATACCTTTCTCATAATCTTGACTTTGGTAAAGACGTATGTAGTTACTCCACACCCTTTAATACAAATGTGTTTATGTGAGGAAACTTCAAGAGGACAAGCAATTAAAAAGCTTGGTTTGCTAAATGGTTATCACACATGATAGATGTAACGCATTCATGATGGGTTGCAGCATGTTTGTGTGTGGTGGTGGAAACACTTTGAGTACAGGAACAAAGATGTCACTGGTACTGGCTTGGGATTTGGTCACAGACTATTTTGTTACATTTCATGTGCCTAGGAAACAAAACTGAATACTTAAGATTATCAAAAGTAAATCTAACCTCACATCAATGATTATCTCAAAATTCAAACAATTCAGTCTCAGATAGTATAGGATACTAATTATTTTTTAACATCACTAGATATGCTGGTAGTTCCTAGAGAGATGGTTTTTGCTTTGGAAAAGAGAACTTATTGATGTCATAAGGATTTGAGAAATAACAAAGCCACCCTGATGCAGCACTTAAAATTTGAATAAACTCTAACCAAATAATACTGGAATGAATTGCCCAGAAAAGTTCTAAGTGGATAAATATAAGTGAGCATAAATTTAATACTGTGATGCTTTGAAATCACCCAACTAGCCAAAACGTGAGCAAAAAAGTTTGGTAATGTATCATGAAATATTCTTATCTGACAACTATAAAAACAACTTATTATAGTTCAGAGGATTAATATAGTGAAAACAGCAAAAACAAAAACTAGATACTACATCTGAAATTAATATCAGCTAGCATGAAATCAAACATGATTTGAGATTTAACTACATCACTAATGAAGAAGTAACTGATGATGATTAATCTGAATATAACCTTTATACCCAGAAATAATAGAGGAAGCTATTATTATGTGAATATTATTATGTAAATGAAAACCGCAAAGATGTAACTTTTTTTTCAATTATGAAAAAAATATTGTGACCATGAATGAATTTAGAGATAGTAACCAGTCACCTAGTCCAAATGGCACAGTGGTTAATCACTTGGCTTACAAGTTGGTGATTCAAACCCACCAACTGCACCACAGGAGAAATATGTGCCAGGCTGCATCCATAAAGATTTACAGCATTGTGAACCATAGAATGCAATTCTATTCTATTCTAAAGAGTCATAATCAGTGGTGGTTGACTGGAAAGTGGAATTTTTATGGGTTACCACAATACCTACTCTACCAAAATACTGTGAGATAGACTATTACTTTTTAAAAAGCACTCCACACGATTTCTTTTACTCCATGCTAACGGTCCAGAACTACCAGAGTAAAGACTATGAATTCTGGAGTCTGAAAGATTTGGAGTGGATTTTGATTTATTAACTAGTTCTCTTCCCTGTGTTGGCAACTCGAGAGTCTTTGGAAATCTTTCACCACCCATTCCTTCTCATTTGTAGCACTATTTTCCATATATACTCATGCTCAATTATTTTGTATCTAAAAATCAAATAAATGGGCAAATAGCCCATTGTATCCTTGTATCATAGCCCTTCTCTGCTACTTGTCAATCCTAAAAATGCTATGGGGCCTGCTCTCCAAACTTCTTTCTTCTCTGTTAGGCATTTCTTTCACTGGTCAAAGACTTGGCATGTATATGTATATATATATATATATATATATATATATATATATATATATATATATATACACACACACACACACACACACACATATATATATATACATATATATATGTATATATATATATTTTTAATTATTATTATCCTCATTACTTTATCAAAATCATTACCATTTTAGCAATCTCAACTCAAATTTACAAAATCTAGTGCTAGATAGAAATGTTTCTAAAAGTATACTCTAAGAACTATACACATAAAAAGTCACACACAATACTTCTTTAAAATTTAGGTTTTGGACCCCATGTTAAGTTTTTCCCAAATAAATTGCTCCCAATTGTAGCAAAGCTAAGGTAAATGGAAGAAATGATGACTTTAAGGGGTGGAATGGACAATTTCAGAGAGTAACTCGAGAAGACAAATTCAAAATGGCCTAGAGTTAGAACAATAAAAAGGAAGAACACTTTAAACATATAAACTGAAAGAATTCAAGGAAAATATTTATGCCTCATTGCATTATTGAAAGATTCTATGATTAAAATATTGAATGATTCAGAAAGCACCAAAAAAGACTGAAAGCATACAGAGTCAGGGTATCTAAAAGAAAAGGCCCTCATTCCAACCTTCAGCAGGTAGCATATGGGCAAAAACCAATAGTGCTAAAGGACCTATTTCAAGCTCCAGGATTTGAAGGAGGACCAATGGAAATCCTTCAATAAGCTGATGAAACAATGGAAGCAATTACTCATCTATGACAAAATTTTGAAAGACAGCTGCTTGCCCAACTGACTGGAAGAGATCCATATTTGTATCAATTTCAATAAATGCAACTTTACAGAATCTCAAATTATAGAAAAATATAATTGATATCACATTCAAGAATTATTGTTTAAGATCAACCAACAATGGTTGCAGCAGGACATCTACAGCGAGCTGTTACAGTTTAAGTCCAGATTCAGAAGAGAATGTGGAACAAGCAACAGAATTGCTGATGTCAGATGGATCTTGGCTAAAAGCAGAGAATACCAGAAAGATGTTTACCTGTATTCTATGGACTATGCCAAGGCATTTGGCTGTTTGGATCCTAATAAATTATGGTCAACCTGGAGAATAATGGGCATGCCAGAAATTTTCATTTGTGCCTCCAGATCTTGTACATGCATCTAGAGGCAGTTTTTTTTTTTTTTTAACAGAACAAGGTAAGACTACCTGGTTTAAAATATGGAAAGTTGTGCATCAAGGTTTTATCTGCTCACCATACTTATTCAATCTGTATGCTTGAACAAATAATCAGAGAAACCAGATTGTATGAAGAAGAATGTGGTGACAGGACTGGAGGAAGACTTATTGACAAACCTGCAATATACAGATGACACAACCTTGTTGGCTTAAAGTGAGGAATTGAAGCAATTTCTGATGAAGATCAAGAATGGCAGCCTTAAGTATGGATTAAACCCCATAGTAAAGAAAACCCAAATCCTCACAACTGGACTAATAGGAAACATCTTGATAAATGGAGAAAAGATTGAAGTTGTCAAGGATTTTGTCCTTTTCAAGCCACAATGAATGCTCATGGAAACAACAGTCAGGAGATCCAAAGACAAGTTCCCTTGGGTAAATCTGCTGCACAGATTTCTTCAGATTAGATCATTGAAAAGCAATGATGTTGCTTTGAAGAATAAAGTATGCCTGACTCAAGCTATGGTATTTTCAGTGCCCTCATATGCATGTGAAAGTTGAACGTTGAATAAAGAAGACCGAAGAAGAATGGATGCATTTACATGTTGGTGCTGGAGAAGAATATTGAAAGTTCCATGAAATACAAACAATAAACCCAAAAAAACAAAGACACCTCGCTTGGAAGAAGTATGGCCAGAGTGTTCCTTACATACAAGGGTGATGAGGTTTAGTCTTACATACTTTGTACATTTTTTTCAGGAGAGACCAGGCCCTAAAAAAGACAACATACTTGGTAAAATAACAAAGTAAGGATAAAAATGAAGGTCCTCAAGGACTGCGACAACAGGCTCAAGCATAGCAACAATTGTGAAGATGTTGTAGGACCAAGTAATGTTTCATTCTGTTGTTCATAGGATCACTATGCGTTGGAACCAACTTGATGGAGCCAGTGATAATTACATAATTTCACACGAACTTGAAGATACATGAAAGTGTAGGCACAGTATGCAGTTGTATAGGATACTATGGAAAAGCTGTCTGAATGTGCTAACATGAGAGCTTTACGCCTTCACACTGTTTTAAAAGAGAATCTTCCCTTCTAGGACACAGCCCAGAAAGAATGAAGAGGGAGACCCCTTTGCTTTCCATTGGAAATATTTTTTCTTCCTTAAAAATATCAACCCAGAAATAAATGACTATGTAATTTACGTCTGATGTTAAATACCCCCTTTAGCATTAGCTATATATTGACTGAGGATATGATTGATATAAAAATATTGAAAATCCATAATTTATTAACAATTCAAATCTTTTATTTACTAAAATGACTGTGTATGGTAGTTACAAAATTTCATGTCAACTTGAAAATTTATAAAATGTAGGGGTGGTATTCAACCAATCAATCAGTTCACAGCCTTCTCAAGGATGTGGCCTTCTCCTAAGGAGGGCCCTGGGAACTTCCCCTACTCTCTCTGCCTTAACCTTCTCGCTGACCGACCCTGATAGCTGCTAGAGCTCCGTGATGCATCCCCTGCCATTGGATCCACCTGACTTTGCAACCCCAACCTGCAATATTCCTTCTTGTGACTGAGTCTAGAGAGGGATTTATGGACTAGTACTGGTCTTATGGACTTCAGTTGGACTGGGCTGGGATATTTTCTTAATGTAGTATTACTTCTTAATATACAGCACATTCTTACACATATATGAATGTCACTGGATTTGTTTCTCTTGCCAACCTGGCCTAACACACAAGGGATGTCTTCTAAGGTGCCTCTGAGTGGGTTTGAAACAAACTTTTTATCCTAGTAGTTCAGCGCTTAAGCGTTTGCACCACCCAAGGATCTTCTACAAAGTTATGATAATCCCGGTATTAATGAAAGGGTAGACACAGGAAATGTGGAAAAATGAATTTAGACATAGCCTTTACAGATTTCACAGAAATTGACTTAAATAGACAACAAGCTTAAATACAATGTTAAAAACCTCTACGATTTACAGGAAACAAACAAACAACAAACCAAAAACCAAGCAGAAAATCTGTTCATCCAAGGTGCAGAGATGAGGTTTTAGGTAAAGAACCAAAGTCATGTTTTTTGGAAGAAAAAAAAATGAGAAAGTGGATTTATCTCCCATAAATAAAAAGAATTCTTAAAAGTTAATATTCTGAATGCAAATAACCCAGGGATACCCATAGAATATGTTCACCACGTAACAAACATGGGAAGATCTCCTCAGAAATATCAAAGAGATCCCAACCAAACGGAAGTCCTGTACTCCATGGAAGCCAGAAAAATGACTTCAATATAAATACAAAAATTTTATGAAAGTTCTTCTAGATGTTATTGACTTCCCTTACCATTGACCTTGGCCTGAGTCACTTTTATGCACTCCTCCACCCCTGCAAAAGTTGATCCTTGGCTGCTCCAGCTTCAAGCCACCTAGTCAAACTTCTTGATACTTTGGAATTTAGAGGTCCTGTGTGTATAGCGGACCCTGTGGGCAGCTTGGTGCAGACACCGTTACCACTCAAGTAACACCCCACAGTTTCCCTTTTCCTTCTCCTTTCCTACATGTCTCTACTCTCCTATGTTATCCCCTCCCCTTCCTCCCTCAGGATGGATGCACTCACACTCAAAGACTGCTAAAAGATATGCAATTTCCACCTAAACTCTGCTTTTAGTTTTTTACTTTATTTTAACTTGGGGGGGGGGTGAGGGGTGTTGATGTTGGTATTGTATTTTTGTTCTATTTTACTATTCATTGTTCCCTCTTACTTCCTCTTCCTATGGGGTCCTCCCCATCCCCACCCCCACCCCATGGATACATACACATTCCAGGAAGACACAGGCATGCCCTCAGATACAGGCATACTCATCGAAAACAGTTTTTTGAGGATTTTAACCAGGTGATTATTATTTTCATTTGAGGGCAGAGATCTACTCCTTTTTGTTTACACTGCCATAGCAACAGAACTCTGCATCTACTAACACAGTAGTGTTTCTTCTTTGTGGAGCCAGAAGTCAGATATGTTCATGCAGTTTACTGGGTTGCTTTCTGGAAAGAATATGGGAAATTAAAGTTTGGATTATTTTGTTTGGCTGCTTTCTATAGTTATTCCAATTTGAAATGGAGAAAATTAATATGATTAATGTATATTTTGAGTTCAGGTGGTGAAATCGCTGTTTGAATTTTTGAGAGATGATACTAAGTGAAAATGGGGACAGAAATTCAAAACAGCTGACAGAATGCATGGCTCTGCCTTGAAGCTCTCAGAGGTCTAATCTAATATTTTGTATTAATAGAATAGATGGATTGACATAAGCTAAATAAGGATTGAACTTGACTGTTTTGAGAATTCAGCTTAGGATCTGATTCTATTTTGTTTATACTGATTTCTTCTGTTTATTATTGTTGATAGAAATGATTATTGGGAAGTATGAAAATAGAGAGCTTGAAAGCCAACTTGCCTTGAGCCACTAAAATTTGATCTTTAAATGAGTTTAGGATACACCTGCAAAGAACGCTCTGAAAGGATAAGCCCCACCCAGTGCTTTAGAGTACTCGGGACATTTGCATTCTAAAAGACCTGCCTAGTGGATTGTTGACAGATTGAAGAAAAAATGAACTCTTCGGATTTTTGAAATCTGAACTAGTGATTTTGTCTGAAGCTAGAAAAAATCTGAAACCATGAAGAAAACTCCTCTCTAGGACTGAAAGTTAAAGGGAGCTGTGGCAGCATGAAATGCTTGCTAGGTGACTACCTGGACCCACTTGTTGAGTGGAAGTGTGAGAAAAGCAGCAATGGAGAGATGGGCTGTGTCTGGTCACTGACACACATGGACCTGGTTAACAGGAACCAGAGGAGAAGACAAGAGCAGGTTGACTGGTCTGAAGTTCATGACCTAGCACAAGGGGGCTAGGGTTGTTGAGAATTTGTGACGGGGCCATGGTCTAAAGGCAAGGCAGCCAATGGGCACCCTGATAAGGCTAAGTGAGGCAGCCCACATTAACTTGACCAGAACCCTACCAGATGAAGAGAAATTTTTGAGCCCATGAACTGGTGCATATTGTTTCTGGTTTTATGGATGGCCTGTCTTGATTTGGCTTTGCTTATGGATGCAGACTTCACAAGTTTCCAACTGGAATGAAGATTCTTCACATCATAGAATATGATTGTCTCCTCAGAGCACTGGGTTGATGTAAGTGGGTAGTATAGAAATCGGATACCCAAAATGGGGCAGACAAAGGCATGAAGTGGTTCGCTTATAAACTTTCATAGGTGCTGGAATATATTCATAGGATTAAGGTGTAGGCATTGCTTAACTGCAATTGTTAGGAATAGAATATTGTTGTGTTGTTCACTTACAGAATATTGTGTTTAAATGAGGGTGGCACATTTTTAACTGTATGCATTTTAGTTTTATCCTGTTAGGTACAGATATGATTTTATTATTGTTTGAAAATTATATATAGCTAAAGAGTTGTATGAAAGTGTCAAATTGACAATGGGTGGTCTGTGGTAGTTACATAATCTGTTGTCAACTTATGAGTGAAGGGATGGGGTTTACTTGTCAATCAGGTCACAGCTTGATAACCTCATTTGGAGGTGCTATGGAGATAAGTAGCTTGATGGAGGTGGGACACTCACTCATTACCTGAGTGACTCTCTACTGATAAGACCCATATAGCTATGCTGATGGTAGCGAGAGCCTTGGACCTGGAGGAGCCATGTGGAGATCCATACTAGCCCTGAGATGCTCACAACACCACTGAATCAACCCACTGGCCTGTGTTCTTCCTGCATTTGGCATCATTGCATGTGTTCCATGAGTCAGAAGAGAACTTTATAGATTGGTATACGGTATATGGGCTAATATCAGACTTGGGGACTTGATCTGGACTGGGATGGGATGTTTTATCAATATTCATTTGCTCTTGTATATAAAATTCTGTCTCATACACATATGAGTGTCTATGAATTTTTTTCTCTAGTCTACCAGGACTAACACAACACCTGTGGGATACAACTGGTTTTCCCCCTTTCTTTTTGCATATTTTCACTTTTTTCATAAGAAAAGTGTTTAGGTGCCTTCAAGCAACATGGAAAATGCTCATGAGAACAATGGGATGAATTGAAAAAACTAGAAACCCTACACCAAAAGGAACACCAGCAGACAAATATTAAAATAACAGCACAATAAAAGACCTGAGTAATTAAATGGAAGAAAAGGAAAATTGAATTCGCGAGCTGAAAGAAAATTCCTCTTTCTATAACTGATGAGCGAAATGCTCGACAAAGAAAAAACAAAATAATAAACCTCATAGGAGCAATAAGAAACAAAAACTAAATCCACAGAGTAAATAATGTGAGAAATCATGGAGGAAAATTCCTCCAGCATTACAAAGGGGAAGAAAATAACTATTCAAGAATCTGAGAGAATTTCAAATAGGATAGATTCCTAAATAAATGTCATGACATATCATATTCAAACTCTCATATCAATGAAAAGGAATGAAACCTGAGTTCAGTTAGGAAAAAATCTAAAGGAAGAATGATACAGATAAGCTTGCACTTCTTAGCAGAGATTGTTCAGGCAAGAACACAATGGAATAACATATCAAATTCTGAGAGATAAAAGCAAAATAATTCCTCAAATATCAAAAAATTACAAACAAGGAAAAAGTAAAGGAATAAAAAAAAACAATATTACAAAAAATATTAGCAATATCATTATGGATAGACAGAAAATCAACAACAGCAGCAGGAAAAATTGAAAGCAATATACAGGATAAAACTAGCCAGGAATCAATACAATGAGAGCAGCACTCAAAACCACATAGAATTAGAGAAAGAACAAAGAGATCAATAAAATTACGAGATAACATAAAACAACAAAAACAGTAACAAAAAACAAGCACAAACATAGCAAAATGAGTGCAACAACCGACTATATCAATGACAACACTGAATGTCAACAGATAAAATGCTCAAATCAACAGATAAAGAGTAGCAGACAGGATTAGAAAATAAGATCCAACTAGAGCTGCCTAGTAAAGACACAAATTCAAAACAAAAATTGACTAAAAATCAAAGGATAGAGAAACATTTAGAAAGCCAATGTAAATCACAAAAATTAAGAGTGACAATATTTCTTTCTTATAAATTAGACTTCAAGAAAAAATAATGCAAAACAAGAATGGACACTATATAATGATTAATAGAATAATAGAACAGGAAGACATAACAATATTAAAAAATATGACACCATGAAAGGCCCTCACAGTACATCAATCAAACTTCCATTAAAGTGAAGGGAGAAATAAACAGCTCAACAATTATAGTACAAAATTTCAACATTTTACTACCAAAGAAAGACAAGTCATCAGGTAAGAAACTCAAAAAGGAACCGAAAATCTAAACAACATAATCAATAAGTTTGATCTTCTTGACATACACAGAGTAACGCACCCAATAGCAGCACAGTACACATTGTCCAGTTGTTTTAGACCAGGTTAACTAGAGAAACAAGTCCAGATACACTCGTAAGAGAGAGCTTTATAGCAAAGAGCAATTACATATTAAGAAAACATCCCAGTCCAATCCAGATCAATTCCATAAATCCGAGATTAGCCCATAAGTCCAATGCTAGTTCAAAAATCCTTCTGCAGACTCACACAGTCACATGCAATGATGCAAAGTCCAGGAAGATTGCCAGTCAGTGGGTGCAACTTCTTGTGGATTCAATGGCTGTGGAAGCATTGCAGCACTTTCACGGGTCTCCACGTGGTTCCTCCAGCTCTCTGAGCGTGACTCTTCAGAAGGAAGGTGAAGTAGAGAGAGAAAGGCTCTCTCAGGGCTCAGCAAGTCTCAACCTGGCTTGTCAACAGGAAGATGAAGGCAGAGAGAGAGATAGGATGTTCCCGGAATCTTCATGAGAAGGCTATGCCCACAAGGAGGCATCATCAGGCTATAACCTGACTGACAGTCTAGACTTTACTCTTAATTCCCTCAAGTTGACATGAGATGATGTAACTACCACCATTGCACATGGTAATCCTCTAAAATAGATCACATATTAGGCCACAAAACAAGCATTAATAATTTTTAAAAAAATGAAATTCCACAATCAATTTTCTCATATCACAGCTCTATATGGGAACTAAATAGCATACTATTAAAAAATGACTGGGTAATAGAGAAAACTCAAAATTTTCTTGAAAAAAAACCCCAAGAATATTAATACAATATAACATAACTTTTGTTAAACAGCAAATGTTTTATCAGAGGAAAAGTTATAGCAATCCATGCTCATATATGAAAACAGGATATATTAAAAATTATCACCTTCCAATGCAACACTTCCAGCAACGAGAAAAAGAGTAACAACATACACACTCTTACAACATACGAAAAGAAATGATTAAAAATAGAGATTAAATAAATGAATTAGAAAACAGAAAACCAATGGAAAAAATCAACAAGACAAGAAGTAGGGTTTTTGAACGGATAAACAAATTTGATGAACTGCTGGCATACTTCACAAAGGAAAAGAAAGAGAAGATACAAATATTTGGAAACAGAGATGGAAAGGGTGACATCACAATGGGTCCAAATGAAATGAAAAGAATAATAACATACTACTACAAAAGACTGTACCTGAAAAAGTTTGGTAACTTAAAAGAATTTTTTTTTAAATCTAGAAATATATCCTTCAACCAAAAAACAGACATTTAGAAAACCTAAAATGACCCATAAAAAAATGGAAAGTAGCACAGGAAAACTTCCAAACAAAAAAAAGGCTAGGACCAGATGGCATCACCGGGCAATTGTATCAAGTATTAAATGGAGAACTGTCACAAATTTCACTGGGAAAATATTCCAGTAAGAGAGAAAACTAGAGACTAATATCACTTATAAACATAAACAACAATTCTCAACAAAATTATGACCAATAGAATCCACCAACATATCAAAATAAATAAATAAATAACTCATCATAATAAAACTGAACTTGTACAAGGGACGCAAAGATAGTTCAATATTAGGGGAAAAATCAATGTAATTCACTACATAAACAAAGCAAAGAATAAGAACCACATGATCATATCAATAGATGAAAAAAGCCATTTGGTAATTTCCAACACTGATTTATGATAACAACACTCAACAGAATAGATAAGGATGGAAAATTCTTCAATATATCAAAGGCCATGTATGAAAAACCAATGGGCAGCGTCAGGCCCAACAGGGAAAACTGAAAAGACTTCTGCTACAAATTAGAGCCAAACAAAGATGTCCACTATCCCTACTCTTATTCCACATCCTATGCAAAATCATTACCAGAACCATTAGAGAGCAAAACAAAGTAAAGGGAAATAAATGGGCAAAGAATAAGTGAAGCTCACTATTTGAAGATGATATTAAGTAGAATATATCAAAGACTCCACAAAAAGATTGTTAGAAACTATTTGGATTTGGTAAAGTAACAGGATACAAGATTAACAAACATAAGTCATATTTACAATGGCCACACACACAAAAATGAAAGAATTTTGAATATAGCTAACCAAAGAAACTAAAGATCTGTACAAAGAAAACTACAAAATACTATTACAAGAAACCAAAAACAAACTAAACACATGGAAGTCTACCCCATGTTCACGGATAGGAAAGTTATGAAATATCAGTAAAGCCCAAGGCAATACAATGAAACTCTGATACAAATCCTAATTTTATCCATTAAAAAGCGGAAGCACTCATTGTCGACTTCCTATGGAGTGGGAATAGATTTGAGATAAGCAAAGAACTCCTTAAAGAGATTAAAGAAATAAAAGTGGGAAGCCTCACTTTGAGTAACCTCAAAATGTACTGCAATGCCCCAGTAGCCTGGAACTGGAAAATGATGGGTACATAGACCAATGGAACAAAATAGGAAACACAGAAATCAATGCATCCACATGCAGGCAACTGATTACTTGCTTAGCCTATAGATTGAATAAGTATAGTGAGAGAATACAAACCGATACACACCTTTTCTAATGTTAACCATGCAATAATCCCTTGTTCTGTTCACACAATTTCCTCTTGGTCAGTTACAAGTTCAGCATGCACACCATGAAGTGTTCTGGGAATTCAATTCTTCACAAGCTATTCATGCTTTGTTATGATCCACACAGCTTAAATGCCTTTGCATAGTAAATAAAATGCAATAAACCTTTCTTATATTTTCTGCTTTCAGCCAAGGATTGCTAAAACAAACAAACAAAAACTGAATAAATCTGTCTTGAAATAAGTACTGTGAGAATGCTCTTCAGAAACAAAAAGGGCACAACTTTGTCTCACATATTTTGAACACGTCAAGAGAGACCTATCCATGGAGAAGGACTTGGTAAAGTAGAGAAGCAACGGAAATTAGGAAGGCCCTCGACAAGATGGACCGATATAATGGCTGCAACCATGTGCTGAAACATGAAAAGAATTGTGAGGATGGGCACAGGACCTGGCAGTGTTTCATTCTGTTGTACATGGGGTTGCTATGAATCACAACCAAGTCTGTGGCACCTAACAACAACAGCCAACTGATTTTTTTACGAAGGTCCTAAACCATTAAATGGAAAGAGACAGCCTCTTCAACAAATGGTGTTGGCAAAATGAATTTCCATTTGCTGGTGAATGAAACAGGACCCATAACTTGATCCATTCACAGAAACAAACTCAAGAATGATTAGTGAGTGACCTAACTGCAAATCTCAGAACTATAAGGATAATTAATGATAAATTTGGGACAAACTTATGGGCATACTGCAGTGGATACACATACTAAAAATATAATAAAGAAAGCACCCACAGTAGAAGATAAAACAGATTACTAAGACCTATGAAAATTAAGACACGTGTGAGCATCAAAAACCTTCATTCAAACAATAAAAAGAGAATACACAGACTGGGAACAATTTTAGCAGTGATATAATGGACAAGGAACTAATAACTAAACTCCATAAAATTCTGCAACAGCTCCATAAGCCAGAAGCAAATAATATGATTAAGTATATTATGACTATCCCATTTATGAATTTGGAAGGTGTTGGACATTGGTTCAAATCCCTTGCTTTGAGGGTTCCCCATAACTGGCAGCTCAAGACAATCATATATTTCCTATTTTCATACTCTTTGCTTTTTTATGACGTCTGCCTTTGTAAATACACATTATTGAAAGTTTTACCTTATCTCCAACCCTCATTGCTTGCATAAATATTGTCTAATAACTTAACATTTTTATTCTGTATAAGTCAACAAATCATGTAATAAAACTATACTATTCATATTTACCTTCTTTATTGAAACAGTATTTTAAATTCTATACCATTGCCCAAATCAATGCTGCTATCAATATAATTTATAATGGTCTGAATGGATTTTGAGCTTGCACTTAATCATAAGCCCCAATCTAAGAACAATTAGTTTTTATGATGTGGTTCTGCTCAACACTTCCCCTCATGAAGAGACCACTGAAGATATGAGTCCTATGGAAAAGTGTGAAAAATCAATTGGTGCCAGGTTATCAGAAAGAATAGCACCTGAGGTTGTGAAGGCTTGTCTTCAAACAATTAGCCATCTAAGTTATGCGTCAGCTAAATTCACAAAGAAGGAGCACACCATCCTCTGTGATACAAGGATTATAACTAAATAATAAAATCCAAGACCGAAAGATTCTGTGTATCCACTTTA
Organism: Echinops telfairi; assembly: GCF_000313985.2. NCBI lineage: Eukaryota > Metazoa > Chordata > Mammalia > Afrosoricida > Tenrecidae > Echinops > Echinops telfairi. Next base: position 9,222,624 of record NW_022103942.1, read on the forward strand.
CAAAAGGCTATGGATGACAGTGGACACTTAAAAATCTATTGGCAAGGTCCCCATATATCCGGATAATGCATTCAGTGAATCCCCTCTGACCATTGACATAATCCACGGATGTGAACAGCCTTGCTATCACATAAAACAGAGTGCACTGGAAAGTTCTCTCATGTAGACGTAGCTAGGTATAAATATAATTTGTGCTGCCTCTTGAACCATTTTAAATTTGTTCTAGTTTATTCTTTTCTGCTTTCTTTTCTATTGAGGTGTTTCTTTGTTTTGTTATTGTTGTCCATTTTGGGGGGTTTTGTATTTGTGTGTTTTTCTTTGTATGAAATCCAGGATAGGTAAATATACAGAGACAGGTAATGTAATTTCATGTTTCTTAGGGTTATGTCAGAGGAGGTGGGGAAAATAAGGAGCTAATAATAATGAGTATGGGAAATTAGAAAATGTTCTAAAATGTGGTGGCGATTGTACAACTTTTTCATAAATTTAAACATTTAATTGTATGATATATGAATTATATGTTAATAAACCTGTTAAAACTAAAAAAGAAAGTACCATAACATAAAAAAGAATACAAATAACCCTATTAAAATGGGGGAAATATCTGAGCAGAAATATTCTGATTGTAGATAATGATACTAAGGGTTGGAGTAGTCAATTAAGACAAAACGGCAAACTGAAATTAACAAGATTGTATTTACTAACTACAATCAGATTAAAAAGATGCAGAGAGAAAAAACTACTAGCTTCTCGGATGTTTGCTAGTCCCATGAACTGTGACGACATGAGAGTCCGATGACATAGAGTGCAGACAGGGGGGTCATTTCACTGATGAAGGAGCATAAAGACAAGAATTCTGGGGAGAAAAGGAGCAGAAAGGGCTAAATAATGCATCTGAACTGTACAAAATATCTTCAGGATCCCCAATAAGGGGTCTTGATAGGCTGCCTGAATAGTACCTCAATTCAGAATGCCAGTAAGGAGCCATGGTGACCCTCTAGGTTGGGCCTTAAGCTCCTATTGTTAAAGTTTTCTGTTAAAACCCACCAGCCACCTCATGGAAGAAAGATGAGACTGTTTGCTCTTGTCAAGATTTGCAGGCTGGGAAACACTACACAGGGTCAATATGAGTTGTAATTGACTTGAGGGAGTGGATTTTAATAAGGAAACAAGGCACTCTCTAAATGGAGAATTCGTGGGTCAGAAATGACACATATGTAAGAGCAAGACTTTTTCATTCCAACAAATACTTTTGAGCCCTGTTTGGTCATGCAGCTAAGTTACGTAGAAACTTTAAGATCTTTGTGAGTTTAGCTAGTAATATTTGTCAGTCAGGACAAGAACAGTTCTCATCTCGAGGCTTATTATTCCCCAATACTGAAAAAGACTTTTTGAGTATTCTCCCCAGTATTCCATGTATCATGAGGTTTGCTTGTTGACTAGTAAAAGCAGGCACTGAGCTTGACCTTGTATGAGTGATAGACACCATGACTTCTAACACCCAGGTTAGGTCTTTACTTAGCTTTTGAGTAGTTTATTAAAACACAGAAACTGATCAGTACTCACCTAAATATTGAGATGGGCCTTTTTATGGTTCTCTGGAGTTTTCTTTGTATGCAACTCTCTTTTCTCCAATACTCCGCTCTGGAAACAGCTGCTTTCTTGATCTCCCTAGACTCTCAGCTCTAATTCTTTAAATTATGACTTCTTCATGTGTATTCTCTTTCCTCACTCCTCCAGATCACTCTCAAAGCAGCAAACCAGGGAATTTGCAGACCTCTCTTAGTTTATCTCTGCCCCACCCCCATCTCTCAGGACTTACTATCCTTTATTGCCCGATGTCCAGTTTCTTCAAAACTGTTGCTTCACATATTGTTTTTATTTCAAATGACAAGGTACATTGAAACTGTGTTATTCCATGTTGTTTTAAAATGAAAGTCACCATTCTTTAGGTTCAGTTTTAAAAAATAACTTGCTGGCTTAAGTGAGAAAGACCAGGCTTACTACTCTGTAAATAGTCACAGTCTTAGAAACCCACAAAGGCATCTCTATCCTGTCCTATAGGGTTGCTATGAGTCAGAAGTAACTTGATGGCAGGTACTTTGGTTTCTGAGTCTGATTGAGTTAAATTTTTATTTCATTAATAGTTTTTCTTTAAAGACGATATTAATGATCATTAAGTCAACACATTTACCTCTGTATATATGTTTGAAATTATAAATCAGGTTAAAATATGAATGCCATAAATTTTGTGTTCTTATTATTCCACTTAAGAGATTAAGTTTCAAATATTGAGGTTTGATATCTTTAAATTATGCTACCTTTCTGAATTTTCAATCAGATAATGTGACTTGATGTTTTCTACTTCGAGGCTTGTTAGAAGTTCTTTTTGCTACTTCACATAAAGTCGTCTTACTAGAATTGAATGAATCCTTATGTTAAATATAAGCTTTCATTTTTGTTAACATAATCAAGCCCAAGTTAACTCTTTAGAGTACTATATGCATCTGTCATTCAGCAGTGTTTCATCAGAACTCCTATGCAGATTGCCATTAATAAAGTGTCTGAACCTCGTCTTGGAAATTTGTTGGTTGCTTCCCTACATCTCACATAAACAATACCTTCAACCACTTAAGTCACGTTATTTGTGCATGGTTATGTCCCTTCAAGTTCTGCAGACATGCCCAGAACTGTGTGAAATAGACATCACATAAAACCACGGAGGCAGTAGTGTTCAAGGAACAATCATGCAAGCCAATTTGAAATCATGTAAAGCAAAGTGCCCTTTGGCCTTCCCTTTCTGCAAGGAAATAATCTCTGTTGTTACAAAGTTTCTGTGGTTATTGCTTCTTCTTTGATTACAGGATTGCTTCTGTGAGGCCTGGTACGCTTTCCATAAATAGCGTGCACCCTTTCGACACTGTAAAACTGGAGACTTTTCTGTCCCTTCATAAAAACTCACTTGAATTACAAAGTGCTTCTGCGGACATGAATTTTTTCAGAGTTGCAGAGCAAGAACCAAGGGATATCCCACTCCAGAAACCTGATAAAGTGATTTCCAACTCATAATAACCCTTGGTTATGCACAACAGAAGGAAACACTGCCCAGTCTTGCACCATCCTCAAAATGATTGTTGTTCATTGTTGCAACCATTGGGGCAATTCATCCCCTTCATGGTCTTCTACTTTTTTGCTGACCTTCTACTTTACCAAGCATGATGTCCTATTCTAGGGACTGGACTCTCCTGAGAACGTGTCCAAAGTATGTGAGCTGAAGTCTTGCCATCCTCATTTCTAAAGAGTATTAGGACTGTACTTCTTCCAAGGCCTATTTGCTTATTCTTTTGGCGATGCACTGTGCCACCATATTCTTGGCCAATATCGTAACTCAAATACACCAGTTCTTCAGTTTTCCTTTATACATTTCCTGACTTTCACATGTATATAAGGCAATTGAAATACCACAGCTTGTGTCAGGCACATGTTAGTCCTCAAAGTAACCTCCCTGTTTTTCAACACTCTAAAAAGCGTGGGTGCGGCAGATTTATTCAGTGTAATTCATCCTTTGATTCGTAAATGCTGCATCCGTGAGTATTTATTGTGGATCCAAGCAAGAGGAAGTTCCTGACAACTCGAGTCTTTTCTCCATTTTTCATTATGTTGCTTATTGGTCCAGCTGTGAGGATTTGAGTATTTTTTACATTGAGTCTTAATACATACTGAAAGCTTGAGTCTTTGATATTCATCAGCAAGTGTTTCAAAATCTTCGTTGCTTTCAGCAGATGTTATGTCATCTACATTGTACAGGCTACAAAGACTTCGTCCAAACCTGATGTTACATTCTCCTTCATACAGTCCAGCTTCTGGATTTATTTACTTAACATACCAATTGAATAAATATGGTAAAACAAGACCCTGTTAAAACCACACAGGAGGTTTCACATGGGCACAATTAAATGTTCTGATATTCTTGTTCTCAATGTTATCCATAGTTGATTATGATCCATAGAATTGAATGCCTTTGCATAGCTAAAAACACACGTAGAATCTTTCCGACATTCTCTACTTTCAGTAAAGAGCCATCTGATATCAGAAATTATATCCCTCATGCTATGCTCTATTTGAATCCGGTGAAAAGTTCTAGCAACTTTCTGTTGATATACTGCTGTAACCGTTATTGGATTTTCTTCAACAAAATGTCACTTACATATGGTATTACAATATTGTTTGAGAATTTCTGCATTCTCTTAAGACACAGTACAATAAACTGACAGAACAGTGATGGTTGCTTAGGTGGAGGTTAAGAATAAACAAGAAAGTCCCTTTCCATATGATTATTACTAGGCAAATCCAGTTTTTGCTTTTACCTATTCATTTATTCTTAACTTTTTATTTACATTTGTGTGAAAACTTGCAGAGCAAATTTGTTTTCCAATAAACAATTCATACATTTTGTTTCATGACATTTGTTGTAATCCCTCAAGGTTATAGCACATTTTCCACACTGCTTCCTGTATTTTATCCTTTATCCTTTCCCAAATTCTGACCTTTATTCTCAGGTAAATGTGACCCCTTTGATATTTTATGGTTGATTGTTCTAAGGAGTGCATACTTCACTTGTGTTATTGTTCACCTTATAGACCTGTATAATGTTTGTCTGAAAGTTGTTTCAGAGGTGTGAGTTCACTTCCAGTCTTGAAGTGTCATGGTCTCAGAGGTTCCACTAATCTCTGTTTGGCCAGTAAGCTAGTCTTTTATATGATTTTGAATTTCATTCCACATGTTTCTCCCACTCTATTCAAGACCACCTATACTGATCCCTTTCAGAGTAGTAGGCATTGGTAACCATTCACCTTCTACTTCTTCTAGTCTCCGAGTTGTAGAAGTCAAGGTTTTCATGATCCATTACTCATGTTTCCATATTCTTTGATTTTCTCTTACTCTGCTTTTAACAGGAAGAGATCAATTATTGTCCCTTAGATGGCTTCTAAGACCCCAGTTGCTAATCATGAAAGCAGCATGGAGAATATTTTCTTCATGGACTGTGTTGTCCCAACAGACTTTGATGACCCCAGAAATATGATCTTGATTCTCTCAAGGTCTGATTATTACTAATAAGTTTTCATAAATCTGTCCCTTATATGCACTACTTTATTCATCGATATATTTACAGTACATGTAAATATATATGTAGAAAGATGACCCATCAAGCCTATATATATTTGTGAATATATGTTGATTCTCTTGTCCATACTCTTTCAACTTGGGTATATATCTATGTATCCACTCAGATTATTATTATTATTGTCCTTACAGGATTTTGAACACAATAGTATGTATCTCTGTTGCCTTCAACTCTTTTATGCCTCTCAATTTAGGTATTTTCCTTTATTGTTGTTTACTGACATAACCATTATTGTATGGTGCTTTCTTACTCACCCGACTTAATAAGTGTCTACCTTTTAGTTAGTGATTTACCCTCCCTTATGGTAAATGAAATTAGTAAATCACAAAAGGACAAATAGTGTATGAGACCACTATTATAAAAAGTTAAGAAAAAGTTTACAAGGAAGGAAGCACTCTTGAAATTTACAAGGCAGTTAATCCAAACTTCTTTTAAAAAGTAGTACCGTATGAGTTGATGTCCCTCTTAACCCATTTTAAATTTATTTCAGTCTTTTTTAACTTTTATTTATTTTTTTACTATTTTCTGATTTCCCTTTGAGGATTTTCTATGCTTTCTCTAGTCGTTTTTGTCTGTGTGTTTGCTCTGAATGATGGTGTTTCATATTGTATGATTCCATGAGCTCCAGGATGGGTAGATCTATAGAGACAGTAATTAGAGGAGGAGAAGGGTGTTACAGGAAGTAGGCTCAGAGTTTCAAACCTCTCCACTCCTCGGTTTTTGTCATGCTGGAAAGATTTCAGGTGAGCCACAAAATTCAGACAAGAGTCACAGAAAAGTTTTGTACAGAAAGAGTAAGTTTATTGAAGAAGGATACTATAGGAAAGAAGAGCCCTTCCAAAAGACTCTGAAATCACTGCCATTGAGTCAATGCTGATTCATAACAAGCCTCCTTGGGGGTTTCCAAGACAGACACTGCTTAAGAAGTAGAAAGGCCAGTCTTTCTGCCTAGAAGCTGCTGGCAGTTTTGATCTGTGGACTGTGCAGATCATAGCTCAAAGCATAACCACTAGTCTGAAATGGCCTAGCAAAATGCAAAGCTGACCTTATATTTTGCTAATGGCAGACTTTCCAGCATCAGCTGGCTTCCTGGTGTGTCTTCTGCTACTGGTGAGTCCTCTGTAGTGCCCCTTCTCCTTTCAATTATGTATGTTCTGGTGCCCCAGCACCCTAGACCTCATGTTGTGCTCTTGCCTCAGATCCAAATCTCAAGAGTCTATTCAGTCATGTGGGGGGGGGGGTTGAGTGAATAGCCTGTCTTTCTTCCTCAGCCATTTCATTATCTCCACTATCTCAGGTCTCTCACATTGATAAGGAAATGTGTTCTATTCTGCCTTTCAACTACCTTTGTGCTAAATAGGTATGTGTGGAAGCCTTCCTCCACCTGTCTTTTGTGTTTATGTTTCCTACCAGTTTCATTCCATTTATCACATCTTCTCCCCTGGCCAGTCTCTGACCAGCTAAAGGGGTGGGCGTGGGCGGGGGGAGGGAGAATGGGTAACTAACAACAATGAGTATGATAAAAAAATGTTCTGAAGTTGATTGTGGTGCTGAATGCACAAATCATAATATGATTGAAAGATTAAGTTTTATGAAATGTGATGTATATGCTAATAACAATATTAAAAAGATATGCTTTACACAATTGATGTAATGTATGGGTTGTGATAAGAGTTGTATGAGCCCCTAATAAAACTATTTAAAACAAATAAATAAAATAAATAAATAAATTTCATTATAAAAAAACACTTATAATATTGACATTCGCTCTATTTGTTAACTACTGTGTGCTTGTTTCAGATTTTTAGAGAATATTATTACAGTGTATTTTCCTAAGTGAAAAGGAAAAAATTGAGTACTGTTTAAGTCATTCTTCAAAGGAAAAAGAAGGGACATATTTTGCCTTGTAGGTACTTGAGAAAGGAATTACTTTATGTTGGATTTGAAAGACACTTTTATAGATTTTTAGGGAAAAAAAGTGGTGCTATGATAGCTGGTTGATTTTTTTGAGGGGTTGTATTTTAAGACCCACTTAGAACATTGTAGCAGTACATTACCTTATTGAACATTCATTACTTTGCAGCTATTCTGGCTTGCATTTAATACTAGGAGAAATTTATTTACGATAAAATAAAATCCTTCTTATTTTTTCTTCATTCTCCTCATTGCCTTAGGTTTATTTGTTTCTTCCTTAGAAAGGTTGAATTCTTTCCCAAATATCCAATTTCAGTTCTTTAGAACTATCTCTAAGAAAAGAGAGGCAGTGTATCAGTCATGATTTAAAGTATCATCAAGGTTCTTGAATTTTTAATTTAAGTAGAGCCTAGGGGAAATAGTATAAAACATTTCAAAACTAAGCTATGGAGCAAAGTTCATAATTTTATACAGATAACTGACAATAGCATTTTACTAATAATGCCATCATAGAATACCCATCAAATGGTTAAATAGTGTGGGGAATGGTCAAATTAGTTTCCCTTGAATTTTTAAGCACATAATTGATCATGCTGTTTTATTCCAGTATCTGCCAAAAGGATGCCAATGAAAATAATCAAGTAATTTTTTCCCCCTAAAAATCTATAAACGGAGTTTTGTTGACTTTCCCCCTTTGTTCTCTACATGGATCTAATTAATACATTCAGGGCTGAAAGAATAATCTATTTTTTTTCAAGAATTTAAATGAATGTACTTTATTTTTTTTGGTGCTGGACCAATGTAGTAATTGTTTTTAGCGCATTTGATTTTCAAGATATTGCTTCCAAAGAACCTGCGAAGAGATGAAGCAACTCACTCCTTAATCCCTCAGAGGCCTCAATAACATGAGGCAGTCATTCCCAAAAGTATTTGTTCTTTAGGTTGGTTTCTTTATTTGATTCTGTAAAAATAATTGTAAAACCATTGTTTTAATATATACTAAAATTCAAGTCACTTAGAATATGTGTCATATTTAGATGTGACTTTACCTGGGTCTGCAGCTCCATGTAATGATTAATATTAGGAAATACAAGATTTATTTTGTAGTCGTAGGTAGTGTGCCAATAATCAGTGTGCCAATAATCTATCCCAAGGCAAGTAGGAAAAATTTTAAATCCCTATCATTTCCATTTTAAAAGATACTGAACAACTCGTGGAAATCCTCTAAGGACTGATAAGAACTTTTGCAATGCATTTCTAGTTTTATAATTTTATGAAAGCTGACTACCTCATAAATCTCCTGTGGAGCAGCATTTGGGTTTGAACGGCCATCATTTCAGTTGCTTAAACTACTTTACACCAGGGCTCTTTTATATACAAAGAGGGTCCAAAAAAATTTTGGATAAATGAAATGGAAAGCTAATAGAAGTAGTGTACAAACATTTGGAAGTACTTTGCATGTATCTAAAACTCATTGTGTTCGGTTCTGGAATGGGTTACCTCGGTTCTTTGCTCTGCATGCTGAAAGAATTCATGCAGCAGAAGCATGTTTTGTAATCCAAGTGAGTTTTTACGAAGGAAATGGAAAGTTGCAGGTATTACAGTCTCTAAAGGGTACACACTATTTCTGGAATGCGTGCCGGACAGTGCGGCTTTTGCAACTGGGCATTGAAAGCCACGTGGAAAGAATACAGGAATGGGGAACATGAAGCCCACACATGTGGAACTGGGGAATCCCAGGAGACCAAGAGGGGGTTAGGGGCCTGAAGGCCTGTAGGTGCTTACTTGCCACACATCTGAGAGAGACTCCCACCCTGCTTTTACAGCCTGCACCTGAGCAAGAGCAGAGTAAATGAGGGACTGGCGGTGGGCCAAGAAGGCCAAGAGAGCTTGCTGGGCTACAAGCCTGGCTCTTTTCCTCTCCAACCCCGCTGCCTGGGACAGGCATGGTTGAGGGCATTGGCTCATTTTACTGGCTATGTTCAAGCACAGCTGTGTGATGCCATGGGCTTAGGTGGCTTTAGGCTTAGGTTTCACCTAGGCTAGGGGGCTTAGTTTGTACATGCCCAGTTCTAGATGTTCCCATAGGTGTCCCAGGGATGCCTGATTTCCCTGCAACCCCTCTGTTGAGGCCCCATGCACTCATTGGGGAGGGTAGACAAGCCCCTTACTCTCTACTCTAGCAACCCAATAATTGTTATCCATTTAATTCTGACTCCGAGTGACCCTTAGAGGACAGGGTGGAACTGCCCTTGTGGATTTCTTAGACTGTAACTCTTCATAGGAAAACAAAACCTCATCTTTGTCCTGGAGAGTGACTGCTGTGCTTCAAACTGCTAACCTCAAGTTAGCAATCCAATGTTTAACCACTCTGCCACCAGGAGTCAATCAAAAAGGACTTACAGGATGACCCCTAGCTAATAAAGTCAAGAGGATCTCCTCAACCATGACCTGAAGGAAAAAGAAAACAGCAAGAAGCAAAACCTAGACTCTGGTAACCAGAAAACAACTCTAAAGCTATGGCTACTGATAGTCAACTACCCCCAAGAAGTCAGCAGCCCGTTCAAAACTAACAGCTGAAACATGATGCCATGGAAACTGTAGTCAATCCGAGTTCACACAAAATATTAAAGCGGAGAAGTGGGTGAGGGAGACGTCAGATGGGGTGAGATATGATAAAATAATAATAGTTTATAAGTTATCAAGGGTTCAGGGTTCAGGGGTAGCAGGGAAAGCTGGTGTTGTGAGAATGATGAAGTCATTTAAAGAGAGCTTAAGAATGATGTAGGACACTATCAAGCAGAACAACCTATGTCTCATTGGGATCTCAAGAGCAGGAAGAAACAAAACATTTCGACTGAGAAAATAGTACAAGAAATCAAGAAGTCGTGATGTTTCCAGGAGCATGGTGGCACAGATAACAAGCATTGGAAGATATCCTCAAAAATTACCAGAGAAATTCTGCCAACTGGAGTCTGCACACCACTGAAGCGAGAAAAGAACTTGGTTTTTAGTTTTCCATTTATCTTTTTATTCAATCTTTTGTTTTCTTTTTGTTTTGTCTGGGTAATTTTTGATTTACTTATTTATATAAGATAGGCATGGGAAGCAAGCTGGAAGAGAAAGTAACAGGATCTACAGATCCAGAGGGACTTGGGGGGAGAAGGAGGAGGGAGCGGTGAGCAAACAATGCCATAGAGAGGGGAATAACAAGGGAACTAAAATCAACAATGAGGAAGACTTAGAGATCCTGGCGGTGTTGAGGCAACAGCAATCTAGTGGAGAGGAATTACTAAGTGGCAGAAGAAGGGCAAGCATGATGGTGGGACAGGAGGAAAGTAAAAGGAACCAGAGGAAAGCTCTAGAAAGCATAGCTATGGATAGAGCTATAAGCATACATGTGTACATAGGTAAATACGTCAATTCATAAAAATAGAGACATCGGCATATATATGGCAATACACTGAGGTAGTGGACAGTCTTTGGGCCTTTGCTCATGCCCTCCCTCAATGCAAGAACACTTTGTTCTAACAACCTGGCATTCTGTAACACTCACCCTCCCGGCACAATCACTGAAGATACATTGGGTTCATAAGCAAATGTGGTGAAGAAAATGCATTTTACCCAGCTATCAAAATATATAGCAAGTGGGGTCTTAAAGGCTTGAAGTTAAATGAGCAGCCATCTAGCTCAGAAGCAACAAGTCCACGTGGAAGAAGCACACCAGTCTGTGCGATCATGAGGTGTCACTGGGATCAGGTAAAAGGCATCCGAAGACCCCAAACAAGCAAATAAACAAATGGGGGGAAAAAAGGATATTGTTAAGAATGAGGGGGATTGGAGCAGAGACCCCAAACCTATCTGTAAACAAAGGGTCACAAGGAACAACCCCACCCCTACACACACACACACACACACACACACACACACACACACACACCAGGAGTCTCAGGGAAGGGATGAGTCAACCAGGGTGCAGTAAAGCAGCCATGAAACACACAATATTCCTCTGGTTCCTTGAGGCTTCCTCACCCCCCACTATCATGACCACAGTCCTGCCTTTCACCCTGGGTTAGACAGAGCATGTGCACAGGTACAGATAAGAAATAAGAGCTCAGGACACATGGAAGCCAGGAACAGGAATGGGAGTGGTGATATCAGGATCGTGGGGGAAGGTGTGGAGAGGAGGGAAGGAAGAGGGAACAGGTTGTAATGATGGACACATAACCAGCCCCCACCTCTCAGGGAGATGAACAACAGAAACCATGGGGGAAGGGAGATGGCAGTCAGTGTAAGATATGAAAATAGTAATAAGATACCATTTATCAAAGGGTCACAAGGATGGGGGACAGAGGGAAAAATGAGGAACTGATACTAAGGATTCAATAGAAAGTAAATGTTTAGAAAATAATGATGGCAACTAAGTACAAATATGTTTGATACAATTGATTTATGGATTGTTGTAAGAGCTGTAAGAGCCCATAACAAAATGATCTTTTAATAATAATAAAATAAATACACCTAAGTTTCTTAATATTGCAGTTTCTGAGAATGAAGGGAATAAGGAGAAGAGACACTTATGCAAAAATCATCAGTGCCTGCTGACTGCTACTGACACTCCTTCACCATTGACCAGTGGCCCAAGACACTTATGTACACTCCCCCTCGTCTGTCCCCCAATACCTGTGGGTGTGCACTAGGTCTTCCCTTTACCTCACAGACATAACTGTTACCTCTCGAGCTTCTGGGGGCCTGCATAAATAGCAGACCACATGGACATCTTGGGACACCCTCACTACCCAGCATAAGTGACCCCTCCAAGCAAAACATCCCCCCTTTTTTCCCATTTCCTTGATCCCCCCCACCCCCCGGCACTGCTTACCTTACTCCCACTTCCCTGGCATGTTAGATGCTAGCATAATCTAATATCATCATAAGATCAGGAATCCTCACACAGTCCACACTCTTTTTCTTTTTTCCCCACTTACCTCCTCGTCCCATAAAGTCCTGCGTCATTGAAGATATACATACCACTGAGGCAAACATGAGCACGAAGGCCAATAGCACCACACCACAGATACACACACGCCCATTCCAATTAGGTTTAAAAGAAATTAAGGATTTAAAAAAATCACCCCCCTCTTCTTCATGTGTGCCCCTGAGGACACAGACCCACCCCCATTCATGCTGCTATAGTGACAGAACTCTGATTCCACATCCAAGCCATGGCCTCCTAATTTTGTATCTCATTTGTGCCTCTTTAAATTTTTGCCTTCTTATTTTTAAAATTATTTTTTTCTTCCCCCCTCCCTCTTTTCCATTCATTCTCCTTTTTTATTCTGTTGTCACTTTTCATATATATATATATTCCTTCTCTTCTGGTCTGATCATTTGCTTACACTTTTTTCCTGTCCCACCCACTATTTCATTTCTTTCTGGTATTGCTCTCATTTTTCTTGTAAAAGTATATCCATGATCCCTTTTAATTCTTATTACAACTCTTAAAATACATTTTTCCATTATTTTACAAGTTATTGGTCATTCTTGGAGTTTATTATTATTCATTATTTCATTCTCTTCCTTCTCCCTCTCTACCTTCACCACTTACTTATTTCTCTCCCTTTTCCTCCATTCCCCCCACCCCCACCATGTTTTCCAGCTCCTATTAGGCCACTCCCACACCACTTGACAGAGCCAACTAAACCTCTATGACTCTGCAGTCCACTCACTACTCATAACTTCCACAATGCTGCGCAAATAACAGTAAATCACAGTATACCCTAAAAATCAAGAGGGTATACAACCAAAAATCACCCAAACCCAATGTAGTACTCTGGAAAATAGGCCATGGAATCACCAGAAATAACACTTTGAAGAATGGTGTTTAGGTGCCTTCAATAGATGTGGGGAATATGTGTGAGGACAACAGAAGTAAATGGAAAACTAGAAACTCGACAGCAAAAAGAATACCAGGAGATAAACAATAAGATACATAATTAGAAAAGATGGTAACATCTGATTAGCAGAATGGAAAAAAAGGAAAGAAAGCAGAAGCAGCTAATCAGTGATCTTGAAGGAAATTCCTCTGACTGATCGACAAGTAAAATAATCAACTGAAGAAGTAAAGGAATCAGAAAAAAAAGCCAGGGAATGATATGGGGCACTACTAAAACAAACAACCTGTGACTTATTAGCATCCTGGAGAAAGAAGAAATACAATAAACAAACAAAGAAACCCTATAGATCTAATAGTACAAGAAATCATGAGAAAAAAGTCACCGATAGCATATCAAAGCGAAAATAACTATTTAAGAAGCTGAGGGAACTCCAAACAGGAGACATCCCAAAAGGAAAATATTGCAACATATCTTTGTCTGACTCTCCAATTTCAATGGAAAGGAGAGAGCCCTGAGTGCAGCTAGAGCAAACAAAACACAATACACTTTTTTCTTTAGCGTAATCCCACAAGTTAGACAACCTAGAAGAAATGGACGAATACTTAAATATACACCATCTACAAATTAATTCACACTGATGTAGAAAACCTCAAAAGGACCATAATAAAATTAGAGATCATCAAGAAACTTCCAACCAAGAAAAGCTCAGGGCCCAATGTCTTTGCAGAGGAGTTGTAAAAGTCTTTGCACTATGCAATCTCCACACATATTCCCAGAAAAGTGAAATAGGACTCATATCCTGCCCTATGTAAACAAAAGAAAAAGAAAGAAAAGAAAAACCTGAAGATGGATCAGAGACCTAAATGTAAATCTCAGAGCTACAAGGATAACCAATGAAAAAGTATGAAGAAACTTAAGGGTCCTATTGCAGGGGATATGCATATTATCAAAAGAAAGCACACACAGAAGAAAACAAAATAGGTGACTGGGGCTCTCTAAGAATAAGACATTTATATACATCAAAATTCTTCATCTAAAACCAACAGATTGGGAAAAATATTTAGCCATAACACCAGGTACAGGGAGTATTTTAAAATCTACCAACTTCTGCAGCGACTCAATAGGAAAAAAATGAAATAATCCTATTTAAAAGTGAGTAAAAAAAGAAACAGTTTAGCAAAAATAACAAATGGATAACAAACACGTAAAAAATTCTCATGGTCAGGAGACATCATGAGCTAGTGATTAAAACCAAAATAATGATGAGATATCACTGTACCCAATTCAGAAAACCACAGATACTGGGTAAGGTGCAGAAAGATTATATCTGTTGACATACACTAGTGGTGTGTTTGCAAACACGTATAACCATTGAGGAAAGTGAAGTAGTACTATCTAAAACAACTTGGTAGGGAACTATCATCCAATCCAGCAGTACTGCTGCTAGGTATATACCTCAAAGATGTAAGAGACACAACACAAAGAGGGGTATACTCTCCCATTTTCATTTCAGCATAGTTCATAATATCAATAAGCTGAACAGAGCCTCAAAGCTCATCAGTAGAAGAATAGATGAAGCAACTCTGGTACCTACCCATAATGCAATACTATGCATTCCTGAAAGCAGTGATGAAACCATGAAGTGCCTCATGACATCGTTCTACATGGAAACCATTATAATGAGTGAAGTTAGTCAATCACAAAAGAACAAATATTGCATGTATAAGGCCACTACTATTAGGATGAACACCAAGACAAAGGCAGATATCTGTTGCCAGGTTTTGTAATCTAATCTGGTCCCCCAAGCAACAAGGTAGTCAAAAGAGGCCTTTCTTCATCTGGGATCAGTTTCTCACATTCGAGAGAGAGGGAGAAGACTAATCAGTTCCTGCCATATAGCACTGTTCCAGTCATCCCAAATCAGGAGACAGTTCAAGTGTTCTCAGTGAACCCTAATGAAAATTTAAGTCCAGAGGTTGGGGTAGGGGGATGAGAAGATACCTGTCTCAGAGAAGGTGATTTCACTTCTGTTGGTTGGGAAACCAGTAGGATCAACCTGGCATTGGGGGAGAAAAAAATTTACATTGTTTAAATACAGCCCCAAGGGGAGAGTATTCTCTGTATTCACTTCCTAATTGCACCCTTCTGATGGAGTTTGTATCCAGCCCTTGGTGACCCAGACTGTGTGATATGAACAGCCCAAACTTTAGATTCTGTCCTTTTGAGATGCACAACATCCATCATCAGCCATGCCAGAAAGATCTGATATGGAACCCACACTAAATGAACTGGAATTTACCTTAAACACACCTGTAGCAGATTAAAAGTATTGAACTAAATACCCTTAGTCTTAAGCCTGAAATGTTCTAGTATGAAAAGAAGCAGATGACTACTACCACGAGTTTGTGGATTTTGAAGTCATTGGACTTTGGTTCAAATCTTTTGCTTTGAAAATACTCAATAAAAGACAACTTAAGACTACCATATATTTTAAATTTTCATACTCTTTGCTCT
Organism: Echinops telfairi; assembly: GCF_000313985.2. Classification (NCBI taxonomy): domain Eukaryota; kingdom Metazoa; phylum Chordata; class Mammalia; order Afrosoricida; family Tenrecidae; genus Echinops; species Echinops telfairi. Next base: position 9,238,134 of record NW_022103942.1, read on the forward strand.
TTTAAGACATGTCTTACTCCAGCAGGCATAGTTCTGCCTTTGTGAAAAAGCATTATTGAAAGTTTTGCCCTATCTCCAACACTCATTGTTTGCTATAGAAAAATGTGAAGAACTCAGATGGTGACTAGCTATTAGAAAAACAGCATCTAGTGTCTTAAAAGTTTGCCTTAAAACAAACAGTCATCTAAGTGAGGTGTCAGCCTAAGTTCACACAGAGGTAGCACACCAGTCTGTATGACTGAAGTATTGTAAACAATACCAGAAAAGGGAACTGTACTAGAGCTTAAATGTAAGAACCATTGTGAAGATGGTGCAGGACTGGGTGGTGTTCCATTCTGTTATCCATAGGGTTTCTCTAAGTCAGAATTGAATTGATAGCACCTAGCAACAAAAACAACACCCATTTCTGAATTAAGAATAAAGAACACTCAACAAAATATGAATTCAAGGTACATTTCTCAACACAATAAAGGCTTATATGAAAAACCAATGTCCAACATCTCACTCAACAAAGAAAAAGTGAAAGTATTCCTCCTGTAATAGGAAACAGACAAGGATATTCTTTATCACTAATTTTATTCAACATTGTGCTTGCAATCTTAGCTAGAAAAATTAGACAACAAAAAGAAATCAAAGGGACATTATTGTAAAAAGAAGCGAAACTCTCACTATTTGCAGATGATAAGAGTTCATATGTACAAACCCCAAAAATCTTCACAAAAAGATTGTTGGAAACAATGTAAAGGTTTGTCAATGTGGCACAAAACTAAAAAAAAAAAAAAACACACAACAACCAAAAATAAATCAGACCTCTATACACTAAGGAAGAAAACGCTAAAAATGACATGAAGAAAACAATACCATGTACAAATGGCCACACAAAATATAAAATACTTAAGAATAAACCTAACAACACAAACAAAAGATTTGTTCAAAGAAAACTACAGAACACTAATTAAAGAAATCAACACACATAAATTGAAGAGTATTCCATGTTCATGTATAGGAAGACTTAACACTGTAAAAGTGTCAATACCTACAGCAAGGCATAAAACAAGAGGGTACCTCCCCAAAACAAAACAAAACAGAAACCTGAAACCCGAATGAAGGTCAAACATGATAGAGGGACAAGAGGAAAGTAAAAGGAAATCGAGAAAAGAAATAGGAGGCAAAGGGCATTTATATAGGCCTAAATACAGGCATATGCATATGTAAATATATTTATATATAAGGATGGGAAAATAGATCTAGGTACATATATTTTAGGTTTAGTATTAAGGTAGCAGATGGACATTGGGCCTCTTACTCAAGTACTCCCTCAACGCAAGAACACTTTGTTCTAATAATCTGGCATTCCATGATGCTCACCTCCCCAACATGATTGCTGAAAACAAATGGGTGAATAAACAAATGTGGTGAAGAAAGCTGATGGTGCCCTGCTATCAAAAGATGTAATATCTGGGGTCTTAAAGGCTTGAAGATAAACAAGCAGCCATCTAACTGAGAAGCAGCAAAGTCCACATGGAAGAAGCACATCAGCCTGTGTGATCATGAGGTGTCAATGTGATCAGGTATCAGGCATCTAAGACCCTGAACAAAAAATCATGTCATTGTGAAGGAGGAGGAGTGTGGAGTGGAGACCCAAAGCCCATCTGTAGACAATTGGACATCCCCTTACAGAAAGGTCATGAGGAAGAGAGGAACCAGTCAGGGTGCAGTATAGCACTGATGAAACTTACAACTTTCTTCTAGTTCTTTAACGCTTCCCCCATCCCACTATCATGGCCCTGATTCTACCTTACATGCTAGACCAGAGCATGAACACAGGCACAGATAAGAGCTGGAAACACAGGGAATCTAGGACAGATAAACCCCTCAGGACCAAGATTGAGAGTAGTTATACCAGGAGGGAAAGGGGAAGGTTGGGAGGGAAAGGGTGGACCCTTTGCTTTCAATATGCTAACTATTTCATCTATAAATCAAATGTCATTAATAAGATTTCCTTCAACCCAGATACCACAATCTTCTTCATATAGTTCAGAATCTCTGATTATTTGCTCAGCATACAGATTGAATAAATATGGTGAGAGAATACAATTGCAACACACACCTTTCCTGCTTTTAAAACATGCGGTATTCCCTTGATTTGTTTGCACAACTGCAAACTTGATCCATATATATGTTACTCATGCACACAAAGTATTCCTGAATTCATATTCTTCTCAAGGCTATCCATAGTTTTTCTTTGGTCCACAAAATCTAATGTCTTTTCATAGTCAATACAATACTTGTAAACCTCTTTCTCATATTCTTGCTTTCAAATAATATCCATCTTAAATAAACAATGAATGTCTTTGTTCTACATCCTCTCCTGAATTCAGCCTGAATTTTTGGTGGCTCCCTAACAATGTCCTGCTGCAATTATAGTTGGGTAATCATAAGCACAATTTACTTATATATGATATTAATAATATTGTTCTATAATTTGCTCATTTTGTTGGGTCACCTTTCTTTGGATTGGGTAGAAATAATGGTCCTCTTCCAACAAACTGGCCAGGTAGCTTTCTTCCCAGTTTCTTGGCACAGATGTGTAAGTGCTTCTAGTGCTTCATTAGCTTGTAGACACATTTCTATTGGTTAACAATTCCTAGAGCCTTGCTTTTTTGCTTTTTTAAGTACAATCAGTGCAGGTTGTACTTCTTCCTTCAGTTCAGTTGGTTCTTGATCATATGCTAGCTCTTGAAATGGTTGAATGTCAACTGTTTCTTTTTTGTACATCATTTCCATATTATTTTGATGCTTCCTGCATCGTTCCTTATTTTACCCATAGAATCTTTCAATATTGCAACTCGATATTGACATTTTTCTTCAGTTCTTTTACTTTAAGCTATGCTGATCATGCTTTTCCTTTTCTAAATCTGGCCCTTTGCACATTTCATTACAATAATTTACTTTGTTTTCTCTAGCTGCCATTAGAACCTTTCAACTAAGCTCTTTTATTTCATCTTATCTTCCATTTGCTTTAGCTACTGCACTAGAAGTTTCAGAGCCTCTTCCAACATCCACTTTGATCTTTCTTTTCTTTCCTCACTTTCTAATGACTTTTTCTTTCTTCATGCATTATGTCCTTGATATCATCTTACAGTTCATTAGGTCATCTGTCAATGTTTAATGTGACAAATATGATCTTGATATGTTCTTGAAGCTCAGGTAGAATATACTCATGGCCATGTATTTGTTCTTGTGGACTTGTTTTAATTTTCTTCAGCTTCAACCTAAACTTACATATAAGCAATTGATTATTTCCCAGGGCTGGTTTTAGCTGCTTAGATTGAGCTTTTCTATCATCAGTTCCCACATATGCAGTAAACATGATTTCTGTGTATTCCATGTGACAAGGCTTCATGTACAGTAGCTGTTTTGTTGAAAGCTGGTGTTTGCGATGAAGTCGTCATTGGGCTTTCAAAATTCTATCATGAGATTTCCAGCATGGCTTTTGTCCCTAAGGCCATGCTTTGCAAGTACTGTCCCTTCCTTTATGTTTCCAACTTTTATATTCCAATCCCCAATAATTACATGCTTATTAATATCATGCTTGGGGAATTCCATGCTGAAGACATTTGTAGAATTATATGAATAGAAACTATCTTATCACAGACAACATTATACTTCAAGATACATCTTGAAATGTCCTTTTTGACAATGAACGCAGCAAAATTCCTCTTGAATTTCTCATTTCCAGCATAGTAATCCATATGATTCCTTGATTCAAAATGGCTAATACAAGTTTATTTCAGCTCACTAGTTCATAGGATATATTTGATTAATTTCAATTTTCCTATATTCATTGTTCATACAAGGTCCCATTATTAATAGATGTTTGTAGCTGTTTCTTCTTATTTTGAATCATGTCCCATCAATAAATTAAGGTCCCAAAGGCTTACTTCAACTACATTATGGTTGACTGTACTTTCAGAAGGCAAATCTTCCTCAGTAATATTTTAATTACCTTCTGATCTGAGGGACTCGTTTTTGGGCACCATATCTGACAATTCTCTGCTGCTATTCATGAGGTTTTCAACATATGACAATATTTCACTGCTATTCATTAGGTTTTCAGTGGCTAATTCTTCAGAAATGGACAACCTATTCCTTTTTCGTAGGCTGGTTTTTTAGTCTGGAAGCTCCATTGAAAACTGTTCACATTAGGTAACCCTGCTGGTATATCAGTGACTTAGCTGCCATCATCACAGCAACACATAAGACACCACAGTACAACAAACTGACAGACACGTGGTTTGAAATGGAAATGGAAAACCTAATTACTAACTTTATATGGGGAGAGAAGAGACTTCTGATAAGGAAAGACATCCTTAGGAAGAAGATAAAAATAGGGCTCTTACTGCCTGACCTCAAAATCTATTACACAGCCACAGTTGTCAAAACAGACTGGTACAATGAGAGGTTCATGGATAAATGGAACAGCATACAAATCCAGAAATAGATTCATCCACCTGCAGATAACTGACCATAGACAAAGGGCCAAAAATTTAAATGGAAAAGAAATAGTCTTTTCAACATATGGTTTTGGCAAAATTTGATCTCTACTTACAGAAGGAAGAAACAGGACTCCCACCTCTCTCTGTGTACAAAAATGATCCCAAGAGGGATTAAAAACTTAAATGTGAAGCCCAGAGCTAGAAAGATAATCAATGAAAAAATAGGGACAAAATTAAAGGTCATATTGTAAGGCATAGGCATCCTATCAAATATAATGAAAGAAGCACTCAGAGTAGGAGACAAAATAGATGACTTAGACCTACCAAAAATAAGACACTGATCTGTATCAAAAGACTTAGCCAAAAGAGTAAACAGACACCTCATTGATTGGGGAAAATATTTAGCAACCACATAACAGACAAGGGACTAATCTCTAAAATCTATAGCTGAAAACTTCAATAAGAAAAAAACAAATAACATTTAAAAAGTGGGCAAAATACATGAAGAGATAATTCACCAAAAATGATATTCAAATGGTTAACAAGCACATGAATAATGCTCACGATCATTAGTCACCAGGAAGATGCAAGTATAAACAAAGGAGAGACAATGACAGCCCAATTTTTAAAAAAGAAAAGATAACAAGTGCTGGAGTGAGTGCTGAGAGATTGGAACACTTATACACAGCTAATAGATCTGTAAATATGTACAACCATTGTGAAAAGTGATGGAGAACTACCTAAACAGCTGGGAATAGAAATCCCATATGAACCCGCAATAATTTTACTGGGTATATACCCTAAGAAATAAGAAATGTAATAGTAACAGCTATTTACACTTCCATGTTCATTATAGCACTGTGCACAATAGAAACAAGTTGGAAACAGCACAAAAGCCCATCAGTAGAAGAATGGATAAAGAAACTTTGGTACATACCTATATTGGAGTACTATGCATTTCTGAAAAACAATAATGAAACCAAGAAGCACCTCACAACACGGATAGGCTAGGAGAATATTATATTGAGTGAAGATAGTCGATCAAAACAGAAAAGTTTTGTGTAAGACCACTCCTATATGGATAAATATCATGAAAAAGACTAGCTTACCAAAGGACTTTGGAAGTTACCAATGAAGGAGGCCAAAGGTAGGCAGATGAACCAGTGGACCAAAAGGTCGAGAGGTATAGACTTGAGAGGAGGATTGAGGGAATAGAGATCTCTGGCAAGAGGGAGATGAGATAGAATTGAGGGATGGAGTTGGATGAGTGGATTTTAACTGTGGAATGCAGAGTCGATAGTCTAGATGTAATCCCCTGACCTAATACATTAAAACATAATTCTTACTATGATTTCTGTTCATACATACATAGGTTTATTTCCAAAAAAAAAAAAAGGTTAAACGTCTGTGGGATCAATAGATGACTGCCAAGATTTAATTTTGTTTTGTTTTTTTCAGTAACGCAATTGTCTTGATCTAGTTCGGTGGTTCTCAACCTTCCTAATTCCGCGACCCTTTAATACAGTTCCGCATGTTGTGGTGACCCCCCAACCATAAAATTATTTTTGTTGCTAGTTCATTACTGTAATTTTGCTACTGCTATGAATTGAGTGACCACTGTGAAAGGGTCGTTTGAGCCCCCCCCAAAGGGGTCAAGACTCACATATTGAGAACCTCTGGGGGGCAGGGGAAAAGGTTCTATTCAAAACAATGGCTTCCATGGGAATATACTGGGTCAGTTAAATTCAAGGCAGAGATGTCGGCTCAGAAGACTATGGCAACTATTGTGGAGGATTCCCAAAGGGAAATATTTTTTTCTTAATTTTAACAGTTTTATTGACATAATTTACATACCATTCAAATCAGTGGTTTAAATGGTTTAAATATATTTAAAGAGTTGTGTGATCATCAGCACAATCAATTTTAGGACATTTTCTTCATTCTTAAAGCCCTTATTATTTTTATTCCATTTCTCTCAACCTACTCTACCATAACCTTAAGGAATTATTAATCTAATTACTATATCTATTTACCTGTCCTGAAATTCATATATACACACACACAGAGCTCCAACAACAACCCAGGAAAACCTCATTTCAAAAGAAAGCAGAAAATCATAAAAACTAAAACAATGTAAAATGGGTCAAAAGGTAGAACAAATGATAAGGTGTAAATTTTTAACCTAGCCACGTCTGCATTGGTCCATTTTCCAATGCGCTCTCTGATATCGAGGGCAGTCATGTTGTGCTTCAATGGTTATAGGGAATTCATTGGAGGCTTAATCCATGTGGGGACTCAGAAAATGGATTTTAGGCTTCCACTGTCATCCATCGCCTTCTGCAAAGTAGATGCTCAGAATTCAAACTCTAGTACAATTCTCTTTTCCAGTCTTGGATTTTATGATTTGCAACCTAAGGGGTAATCTATTTTGTTTGTTTGTTCTTTTTCTGTGCCTGTTTTTCATTACATATGATTTTAAATTTTTCATTGTTTTTTAATAAACCATTTAATGGGGGTTCTTACATATATTATAAAAATCCATAAAAACATTATATCAAGCAGACATGTTTAATTGTTGGCATCAACAAACAATTTCTAAACATTATATTTCTTCTTGAGCCCTTTAATATCAGCTCCTCTTTTTTCCCCCACCCTGCCCCACCCTACCACCCTCACAAACCCTTAATATATTATGCATTGTTATTTTTATTTATATATATCTTACACTGCACATTCTATCCCTTTACCAACTATCCTGGTATTTGTCCTTCTTGAGGGGGGTTATTCTGCAGTCATTGCTACTCATTCCCCCTTCCCCCCCTCCTCCCCCTTCCCTTCTCCTACCCTCCTGGAATTGTTACTCCCATTACTGTTTCTGATGGGGTTTGTCTTTCCTGAAGTCCGTATATTGTAAGCTCTCCTCTTTGCCACAGTATGTACATTGGTCTAGCGGGATTTCTGAAGTAGGACTGAGATCATAATAATGGGGAGAGGAATGATTAAAGAACCAGAGGGGTGTTGTGTGTTTCATAGGTGCTAAACTGCCCCTTGGATGCAGTTTCTCCTCCATACAGCCCCTCTGTGCAGGAACATCCAATTATCCAAGGATGGGCTCTGGGTCTCCACCTTGACCCTTCTGCATCACCTCAATGAGGTTGTTTAATTTTGAACTCTGATTCCTGTTCCCTTTGTCACCTCATGATGACACAGGTGGTGTGCTTCTTCCATGTAGGTATTGTTGCTTTCCTGCTAGGTGGCCGTTTGTTTGGTTTCAAGCTTTTCATACCCCAAAGGCTATATCTTTTAATAGCTGGGCACCATCTGCTTCCTTCTCCATATTTGTTTATGCTCCCAGTTAGTCTTCAGTAATCATGTCGTCATGGTGGGCATCTCCCAGTGTCACATTATTAGAATAAAGTGTTCTTGTGTTGAGGGAATACTTAAGTAGAGGCCCAGAGTCTGTTCACTGCTTCAATGTATTGCCATGTAAATATATGTACATAGGCCAATACCCCCAAGGGTTAATCCTGATGATAGATTTTTCTTTAGGGACACAGGACTATCGCAGGGGACATTAGGGAGAAGCTTCAAAGAAATTGAAAACTGCATTGGTGAGAAATAAAAGGTCAAGAAAATTGCACTAGTGACTTTTTTTTTCTATCACAACAATGCATCTATTCATCCATCAAATGTGGCAAGACCTGTCCTGCAAGAAATTTGATAGGAAAATCTTACCTTATCCACTATCATGACCTTGTCCCATTCAGACGGCTTTTTATTCCCCAAACTGAAAGAACATTTAAAAGGAACATAATTTGAGTCCCTTGAGAATGCCAAAATTGCTATTTTAATGTGCTGCACACGTGAGAATACAGAATTCTTTGGAGGGCAGTTTGGAGAGACAGAAACACAGCCTTCAGAAATGTATAGCCCAAGAGGGAGTATACGTTGAGAAACAACTGTCTGATACTTTTGCTTAATAAATATTTTTATAATTTTCTGGCAATACTTTTGGACATATCCTCATGTATGTATAGGTGAGATAAATTCATACCTTACAAGACATATGATTCTTATTTTTAAGCTTGAAATAGATTAGTTTCTTAGGCAATTATCCATTAGATATATACATTGTCCTTAGTTTTTCACTACAATTTTGGGTGAACATTCTCTATAGAGATTAGGTTTATTATCTCTAACATTTTGACTCCTGGAAATAAATATTAAGCACACATCACTCAGCCAATAAGATTTTTTCCCTCCCACTTACTAACTCAGTGTAACATATTTCTAACCGTATTCATGAGTTTGCAAGGTTTTGGTCCCAATCATAAGGCACTTCAGAGACATCCCCTTGTGTCCAAATTTGCGAAATGATAGCATACAAGAAGCCTTATGAATAAGGGCTAATTTGAAATTGTTCATCTCGTTTTTAAGGAAAGAGGTATTTCTCACAGAAGAAAGTACTTCACTTCAAGTTTATTCTCTTTTTCTCTTATTGCAGTTTTCAACATTTGTTTATACAAAATAACTATTCAATATTTCATTTGGTTTACTGAATATGTGCGAAAAATTTCCTATTTCTCTAGTGATCTTATTTCAAGGAAAGCAAAGCTAACTAACTGCAATTGTCTTTCATAAAATTCTTGATTTTTAAGTCATCCTGTAAATCATTTTGAATTGTAAGTTATGCAATAGATTATGTATATAAATGTAGGTTGTGCAATAGATCATAAAACTTAATAAATTCAAGGTTAATTAACATCCAACAGTTTGGGATTATATAAAGCTAGTTTTAATTTATTGTTGAATAGGAAAGTAATTATTTTTTGTCCCCTGACTATATTAAATATGTAAATTTTCAATATTGTAATGATATAGATTATATCCTTAAATACATCTTTTTTGTTGTATCTTGTTAGCTAACATATAGTTGCCCTCAAGATGATACACAAATATTTTCTTATAAGCAGATTGATGCGATTTGAAGAAAAATAATCATATAATTATGGGATCTTAATATTTGAGGTCATTGAGTGCATGTCATTGTTTTCTGAAAAGTTGGCATCATATTACACAAATCCGAGCAGGCTTTAAAATTTAAGACCTTGAGGGGAAAATTATCTTCACTAATACAATTTAGTGTTTAAAAGCCCTAAAAAGCAGCCACACAACAGATACCTCTTGTGATCAGTTAGCTCTGATGGAATTAATCAGAAAGTGCTTGCTTCATGAATAATCAAGAAATCTAGCAACACTTTTCTTTGAACTATTAAGCCACACCCATTTTAAGTCAGTATTTTAGAAGATTATGTTATAGGCATTCTAAAGTAGCAAAGATATTTTCATGGTTGTTAGACAGAATCAATAGAACATCTCACATCAATAGTGAATTTTAGTACGATTTCCTGCAATCTGTGTAAGGAAAGAATTTTTACCTGACAAGTCCTTGGAAAGAAAGTGTATGGCTATATTGTTGTAGTTTATCTTTTAGGTAGCATATTCTATGTAACACAGATGCCTTTATAAAATGATGTATGATGTAGGTACATTTTGTATATTATTTTCAGCTCACATCCTGATTATGAAAATAATGTTAACAGAATTTACAGTATCAGTTTTAACATCTGAATTTATCTACAATTTGGACTCATGCATATCATAAAATTATGTTATAGTAAAGTTTCACATTTCAGAATATTAATGGCTATCTGATAATGCATATCTAGAACTGGCATTAGGATAATTATAAAAATTTTAGAAAATTATACTACTGTACTCTGACTAAAAATAATATAATCAACTCAGGGTTTCCTCCTCAGTGTTTATTCATTTACCTCTATAAAAATTTTCCTGTGTTAGCCAGAAGATTAATACAAGAAATAAATCTTTGCCTTTTAGTCCAATAAGATAAATTTGGTTAAGATTTTAGTATATAGACATACATAAAATATTCTATGAAAACAAGGGGAAAGTAATTAATTTTCAATTTATTTACAAAAGCTGGGTGTAGATAATAAAAGAACACAAAATTTATTACCAAATTATAAAATAGATATGTTAATATTATAAATAAACCTAAATTATTTCTTAAACTAAAAAAGGAATTCAGGATCACAAAGCTAGGATACAGTATGCTTTTCTACATTACCAATAATAAACATTCTAGTAAGCTAGCTTTGGTATTTAATAACAATGGAGACAAAACAAAATAATGTCAAATTACATATATGCTCTAGAGATTTTCCAGGAGTAAAGAAAGTGGGTTTGTTCATTTTCAGGTATGCTATTTTGTGGCATTGAGAAGAATCCAATTGAGTTTACTTTTATACTTTGATGTGGATTATGTTGACTGTTTTTTCTATTGCATTTTGATCTTTGCAGTATGAAAAAATAATTTACACAGGATGAAAAAAGCATGCTAAATTGTTTGTAAATTCACAGAATTCTTGCACTTGTTACCAATTCACTGTACCAATAAACTTGCTCCCATAAAGGAGGCATTGTCTAGTATTTGATGTCACTTGGGAGAGTGATTATGCTTTCCAAGGTCACTGGGCTTAAATGCATTCAAATTTTATGAACTGAAGTGACAGGATTCTAATATTTATACTGTGTGTTGCAGAAATAAAATAACAAAAATAAGTATAGGGTAGTTGAGGCTTATCTTTAGTTGTCTGCTATCTGCTCATTCACAATCCCTTTCTCTTTTTTAGTATCATTTTAGGTTTAAAGGACAGTAAGTATATCTGGGGATAGCAGAGACTGACATATGTCACTCCTACATTGCTGATAAAAATGCACTTTTCAAGAGTAATATTTCCCATTAAAAGTACTCTAGATAGCTTTACTCTGAAGAAACATGCATTATTATCCTTTTTTATGTCCCCCTAATATATTGGACGCTTTCCAAATTCCCTAATTCACACCTCTTTTCAGCATAGAGTTTATGATAAAAATAAGATAAGACAATCACTCAAAGCAGCACACCTATTACATTATTTATGTGGGCTGGATAAGCACACAGATAAAATAATCAGCTAATGGTGTTACTCCAAATCCCTAAATTTCTGTATGGTTAAACAATGACCTCATAATTCATTATTAGAAATAAAATTTATATAGATTTGCAGAATAGCAATATGCTTTACAAGATGACTGCAAATTAAAAATCTGAGTTGGTCTTAATTAAGGCCTATAGTAATATGAGCAACACAGGCAATCTGTACTGCAATGGCTCCATTTCTTGAAGTCATAAGAAAACACTGTTCTTTGTAATGCTTAATCGGTAATTGGTGCCTGAGTAAATCCAATTGCATTCAGTAAAGCTTTTGCTGCTACTATGAGCCGCTAAAACATTTTGGCAGATCTGCCCTTCATTTTGGCCCTTACAGGTCTCTGCAAGTCTTAGATTCAAAAAAAAATATTAATATTCATGACTTCTAGTGGCTTTCCTTGTTCTTTTAACTGATGTTTCATTAGTTGACATAATGAAAAGAGCAAATTGCCTAATCAAGCTTTTTATAGTACTAAGAAAGGGTGAAAGATTTTTAAAAATTATACATATACTGCATGTCTTCAAAATCAGTGACATTGTTAATGAGAATGAGCTCACAAAACAGTTGCTTGAAGAAGAGAGGAACCATTTGCCCCCATGATCATCTTGCAGAATAGAGAAATAAAGATATGTAGACTGTCAGCATCTGCAAAATGAAATTTCCAGAGTTATAATGGAATTAATGTTTTTAAAGCTACAAATATGAAAATGTGGCACTTCATCTGCTAACTCATGCTTGCTGACAACAAGCTATGGCGAAAGGCAGTCAGTTGGTATTGTAGGAAAGTATAATGGCTGCGTGGTTGTGGTTTGTTAGCTGTTGCTCATCTGTGGGACTGTGGTAAGAGTCTTTATAGAAACAAATTATCCATAAAATAGTATAAGTATTTCAGAGCAGTAGAATAACCCTCAACAAAATATGCTAATTATGCAGATTATATAAAAGCTGATATAATTGTTCACCCATCCCATAACATTGATCTCAGAATCAGACATGTATATTTATTCAACTAATAATGCGTTCTTCAGGACGTAAATGTTTCCCCCTCACCAGGATGAGTACTGAGCAGTATGCCTCAGTTTCTCCTCCAAAGCTATGAACTGCCAAAGAAAGTCAGTGGGATGAATAATCAAACTTGTTATAATTGCTTTTTGAAAATAATATGGTCCAAGGATATGTGTTTTTCTACTGCAATAGATTCATGTTTTCACATTTTTTTCTGTTTGATTTTGCAGTTATATGTTCTTAGTATCTGCAATTCAGTGTATTATTCTGGAAAATCTAATTGTAATAACACTTTCTTTTTAAAAATGCTTTCTAGTTCAAGTAAACAAGTGGATATCATCATACTGAAGGCAAATGGGAAAAGTTAGAGAGACCAAAGTAAGCATCAAAGCAATGGATCCTTTGCACGTAGTAACAAATGTCTACTGCATTGAGATCAAGTGTTTTAATTAAAAAGCTGATATCCTTAATTTTCAGAGCTATTAATTGGCAGTCTATAAGGAATGAATGTTGAGTTGTTTATTAAAAAGTTGAATAGGGATGTGCAAAATCATTTTTATTCCTTGTGCCTTATGACCTGTGGCAGACAGCTGAAATGACGCATCAATTTGAGGGTGCCTTCTACTCCCTTAAAGAGGTAGAGGCTTAAAACCTCACAGGGGCAGTGTTACCCTGTCTGATAGGGTCAATATAGTTGGCATCAGCTTAAGGGGAGTGAGTTTTGGTTTTCTATAATCAGGGAATTTGGTGGAATTAACAATTTGATTCATGATATGGATCCTCTTAATACTATGCAATAACTACCACAGTAAATCAGTTCTAACGCAAAGTGGAAATAAAAGCTGTGTTATCCAAATTACCCACAATTTCTCATTATTGCTTTGATCACAATTCTGAAACATTGGCTGTACTGAGTGAAAAAATAGATGGATTAGACATTATAAGAGAGGTAAAAAGATCTGCTTGACGTAGAATGAAAGGTCAAACAACATAGCTACATTCCTATATTTATAGCACTCAAGAAATTATTTGAAATGAAAATTATTACATTGTTGAAAATTGGATATGACTTAATTGTCTATAAATGCAAAGCATTGAGACAGTTGGCTTTATATCTTATGACTTGAATAGCATTAAGTTAAATGTACCTCCAAGCTTTTATAATGTAGCAAAATTTCTGTGGCCTATAACTATTGCTGCCATTCCCCTAGAATGACCACCCACATTTAGTAATAGCAAGTGTTCCACATTAAAAGGATTTTCCCCTTTATTTAACTTTATCTTAAAATGATTTGGATGGCATTTTCAACTAATGAGTTACTACAGCATAGGTTATATCACTATCCATGTCATATTCATATGCCATTTAAATTTGCAATGAACATACCTACATGTACTTAAATTTGGCTGAAGGATTATTTTTATGCTTACTTAGATACCTTAGGTTTGATAGCATGACCTTCGGAGCACAATCTCACAAGGATGATTTCCCATGAGATTTTCAGATTGGACAACTATATTCCTTGTTGTGTGTTCTGTAGAAACTGTCTGTGGTACCTCTATCTTGATATTACCAAACATAACCATGTAATTTCTAGAATTGTGATTTAGAGACCATCTCCAATTTGCACATAACCTTTTGATAGTATCTAATGTTAATAGTTAACTAGTCTCTAGTTAATAAGGAATACATTATTCACACGGTCATTGATTTTTTTTTTAAAGAGGCTGTTTATTTCTCCAGGATTATTTTAGAGATTAGTTAAAATCTTGGATAGTGGTACACTGTAAAAATATTTTGCCTAAAGCACAATAAACTAATTTTAAATTTCAGGATACCAGGGCTCTAGTGAAATAATTTTTGTTGCTCGGTTCCATAGAGTCCGTTTTGACTCATTGTGGACTGGAACAACAGAAGGAAACACTGCGCAGTCCTGCGCCATCCTCACAATTCTGTCTATGTTGGAGCCCATGTTTGAAGCCCTGGTGTAAATCCATCTCCTTGAGGGCCTTTCTCTCCTTTGCTGCACCTCTACTTTACCAAAGCTGATGTCCCTCTCCAGGGACTGGTCTCTCCTGACTACAGGTACGAAGTACGCAAGACGAAGTCTTGCCGGCCTTACCTCTAAGGAGCATTCTGGCTGTACTTCTTCCCAGAAAGATGGATTTGTCCTTTTAGCACTCCATGGTACTTTCAATATCCTTCTCCAGCACCACCGTTCAAATACACTGATTCTTCTCCAGTCTTCTCTATTCTTCCCAACTTTCACATCCATATATGGCAATGGAAAATGCCATGACTTGGGTCAGGTTCACCATAGTCCTCAAAGTATCATCCTTGCTTTTAAATACTCTAAAGAGGTTTTGTGCAGCAGATCTTTCTAAATGCAATTCCTTCTTTGATCTCTTCACTGACACTTCCATAGGCATTGATTGTGGATCCAAGAAAGATGAAATCCTTGACAACTTCGATCTTTTCTCCATTTATCATGATGTAAACTATTGGTCCATTTTTGAGAATTTTTGACTTTACATTGACTTATAATCCATACTGAAGGCTACTTCATCTTCATCAGCAAGTGTTTCAAGTACTCCTCATGTTCAGCAAGTAAGGTTGTAGCATCTGTATATTGAGGTCGCTAATATACAATCCTGATACTGCATTTTTCTTCATATAATCCAGATTCCCAAATGATTTGCTCAGCACACAGATTGAAGAAGTATGAAGAAAGCATGGTACTTTGTCACACACTTTTCCTGATTTTAAACCAGGCAGTATTCCCTTGATCTGTCCCGACAAATGCCTCTTGATCCAAGTACAAGTTCCACATGAACATAAAGAAATGTTCAGAAATTCCCATTCTTTTCAAGGTTATCCACAGTTTGTTATGATACACATAAGCCAAATGCCTTGGCATAATAAAGCACATATAAACATATTTCTGGTATACTCTGTTTTGAGCCAAGATCCGCCTGACATCAGCAATGATGTCCCTTGTTCCACATCATCTTCTGAATTCAGCCTGAACTGCTGGCAGCTCTCGGTCATTGTACTTCTGCAACAATAGTTGGATGATCTTTTGCCAAATTGTACTGGCATTTGATAGTCATGATATTGTTATATAATTTGAACATGCTGTTGGGTCCCCTTGCTTTGGAATGTGTACAAATATGGATCTCTTCCAGTCAGTTGACCAGGTAGCTGTCTTCCAAATTTCCTGGCATACAAGACTGCTTCCAGTCTTTCATCGACTTGCTGAAATATTTCAATTGTTATTTCATCAATCAATTTTGGCTAATAATTTCAGTGCAGCTTGAATTTACTCCTTCAGCGGCATTTCTTTTGCTCATATGCTACCTCTTCCAATGGTGGAATGTCCACTAGTTATTTTTGATATTCTTTTCATCTTCTTTAGATGTTTCCTGCATCATTCAAATTTTGCCCATAGAATCTTTCAATATTGCAAATCAAGATTAGAGGTTTTCTTCAGTTCTTTCAGTTTAAGATATACTGAGTGAGTTCTTCCTTTTTTTGGTTTTCTAATTTTAAGTATTTGAATATTTATTATATTTGTTTTCTCAATCTGCCCTTTGAAAATTCTTATTTAGCTCTTTGACTTCATCATTGCTTCCATTTGCTTTAGCTCCTATGATGAAGAGCAAGTTTCAGAGTCTCTTCTGACAGAATTTTGATCTTTTCTTTTTTTCCTGTCTTTTTAATGATTTTTATTCTTGCTTCATGAATGATGGTCTTGATGTCCTCCCAAGATCATCATGTCTTCTGTAATTACTGCTCAATGGTCTAGAAATTCAGGTCGTTGATGCTCATGGTCATAATGTGGCTCTTTTGAACTTCTTTAATTTTCTTCAGCTTTGACTTGAGCTTACAGATGAACAATTTATGATCTGTTTCAAAGTTAATTCTTGGCTCGGTTTTAGCTACTGATATCAATTGAGCGTCTCCATCTTCTCATCCCACATATTAGTAAATTTGATATCATTTTATTCCATCTGGAGAGGTCCATGCATACAGTCACCATTTGTGTTGTGGCAAAAAAGGTATTTGCTATCATCAAGTCATAGGTCTTGCAAAATACTATCATGCGCTCTCCCACTTTGTTTTTATCTTCAAGACCATATTTTCCAACTACTGTTCCTCCCACTTTGTTTCCAACACCCAATAATTAGCACTGGAACTTGATCATATGTTTGCTCAATTTCCTACTGAAGACATTAGTAGAATTCTCTTTTTTTTTCATCCCCTGATTGTGTGGTTGGAGCATAAAATTGAATAAAGGATTTAGTGATTGGATTTCCAATCAGTTTGAAGGTGGGTGCCACAGATAGCCTTGGACTTGGATGGTGACTTTGAACTGTCTTTTTTGACAGTGGGTGCTCGGCCATTCCTCTTAGTTCCGTCATTCTTGGTGTAAACAAGTGACCCCTTCCAGCGTTGCATCTGATTTTTGAGATACCTCACATAGTATTCTGTCTGTTTTAGGATCCATGTTTTTTTTGGCATTGACTTGATTGCATTGAGTTTGGTTTATTGTGGCCACTAAGCAATGCATACCTGTAATTGCAGGTCTCCCTGGCATGCCATTTCACAGAACATTCTCCCTTTTTGTTAACTAAAGCAATGTTCTGGTGACTGAGTACATTGTGTTCAACCAAAAGGCACACACTGGATTGTATGCTGGAGAAAACTGCTGGGTAAGCAGGTGCTCTACTTTGGAGTTGCAGTAATTATAAAACTCCATCATTTGACGGCCATCTCTTTCATTTTAATGCAATGGCATAGTGCAGCTGAAATTTTGGCCTCATGGTGTCAGCTGCACTATGCCATTGCATTAAAAGGTCATGTTTCCACTGACAGTGAAAAGTGAAGAATTGAATAATTCAATTATGAAAATAATCCAGCTCCTGTTTATTTTTCCCCTAAAATTACCTTGGGAATTACTCCATAGTGTTTGAACCTAGGAATATAATTGAAGACAGGATAATAAAAATTAAATATGTCTTCACAATGTAAACAACTATGATGCCATGCTTTGATATAACCCGATGTAAAATGTGAAATGAAATTCTGCGATTGAGAAAATCTAATTTAAGTACAAGCTGTTAAAATTCAGTGCTATTTTATCTAGTGAATTGCTTGTATTTGATAGGACATTGTGTTTGGGGAACTGCATCTTACTTTTTAATTAATAGCTGTCATATTTCTACTAAAAAAAGAAGTGACATTAAATTGATCTTATCTTTATTCCTTAACGGTTTACTGGAGGTGATGGAGATGTTCACCAATCTCGTCTGCATTTGTCTCAGAATCTTCTTTTTCCTGTTTTATTTAAGCCATAAGAAACTATTGTTGAATGCTGCTGAGACATTAAGCACAGCCTAGAGCCAGGTTTACCACACATACCCTCCTTTTTGCTAATTTGTTTCAGAAAGTCAGACACCTGTCTTGTTTCTAATCAGGAACCACTAAGGTCAGTTAAAACATTTCCCAGAGCTATTTAAGATGTGCTTGTGGCTGTCTGGCCAGGTGAATAGGTAAATATTTCAGTCATTGCTCATGAGAATAAATCACTTTGCTTAGATAGGGCTTGTTGAGAAAAATGAATCAAATACCACAGCGCTTTAGCTATAGCTGTCTTCCTGCTTGGTAGAATGCTTCCATCTTTTGTGATGCAAATATTAATTTATTTCTTCCCACCAGCAGGTCAGGCACAGGATTTAGTTTCCTTCCAAAGTGGGGGAGCTGATTTAACCTGCCGTTATGCTTTTCTACAAGATTCTTATTTACAACAGTTTCTTAATGAGTTATGTCAGAGTAGCTGTTGGTTTGATCCTCTTGATATCAGGGCCTGTGAAGCAGAATAGTTAATGATGCACGCCTTGCTAATTCCAGTGGCGAACATTACAGATTGACTACAGCACCATCGACTAGAGGCCAAACTCATAATAAATGGAACAGTGCCACCTTTTGGTCAGAAAGTAGCAAAACAATTAGGCTAGGATTCTGCAAGTCAGAGAGGTTGTTTCAAATTATTTGTGACTGGTTTGGTGATAATGCAGTCTGCAAATAATGCAAGGGTATTTTCTCTTTCGCGCTCCCTCTCTCTACCCACTCTTTCTCCATTTCAACCAGCATTTATGATTTGACTGTATGCATTTCATATTATAACAACGCTTCAGGTGAGATTGAATTATGCTGCTTTCTAATTATGTTTTGCAGAGAAATGAATTATGTATGCATTATGCAGATAACATGAAGGATACCATGGTTACCATTGTACATATGGCAACTTCTTTCATACAGTGACAATCTTAAGAAATATTTGGGAAGAATTCTGAAGGAAAGAAACTTAATTCAGTGTTGCAATTTTTGTTTAAGATATGAGCTGGACCCTGATCTTAATTTAGAGATGATTCTTTTGGGTGTCCCTTATTGTTTCCCCATTCAGCCTTCTACATAATACGATAAAATATAAATTAATTGGAGTGTAAATAATTAAAAACTTTCAAACATGGTAATTTATTTTTCTTTATTCATTGTTTTTAGAACAAGTGAAGTGAACAAGAAGACAGCAGAGATTTAACAAAAAATAAAATAAATTTTCATGGAATGTGCTGATATTTGTAAATATCCCATTCTCCTATATTTTCCATAGGTCATTGCAATGGAATATGATATTCAGAATGAGAATCCTGAGATCACACAAGAACTTGATTCTGAAAGAAACATAAAAATATGTTCACTGGTTGCCTACATTGGCAGGGACATAGTTCAAATTAAACCAATGCCAAATATTCTTCTGCAACTTTTCTGAGGATCACCACACACAAAGACAGTTGAAATTTATATTGAAACAGTTTCAAGGTCTTTTAGCTTTTATTAAACAAAGAGATTAATCTACATTTTAAACAAATTGCTTTTAAACAGAGATTCCTCTCAACCTGAAGAAATGAATGATGAAATATAAGCATATTAGAGCATTTGGTATTATAATTTTTTTCTGTTTCCTATTGTTTTATTAAAGAAGTAGTTATGATCCAGGGCCATATCTGCAACATATTACTTTTCTATTTCTATTATGTTTCATAATGGTTTAGACTTTGGTATTGTAATATTATAGAATTGTTAGGTAAGGCTTCTCCAACAGGAAGGGTTGAAGCTTAGTCAATTAGGCATACGATTACTTCATTTTGAAGTGAGAGGTGAAGAACATTTTGTCTAAGAGTGGCCAAAAAATTGCCTTAATGGGTGTTGTAGTAGACAGATTATTTCTTCTCAAGTTGCAATATAAAAGTGTAGAGGTGCAGTCTAGCCTGCCAATCAGGTCGCAGCCTGATGATACCTCCTTGTGGGTGTGGCTTTCTCATAAGGAGGACCCTAGGAACCTCCCTCTCTCTTGGCCTTCACCATCCTGCCACCTGCCAGCCACGTTGGGACTTGCCTGGGACTTTGCACCCCCCAGACTGTGAAATTACTGAATTGTACATCATTACATGTGGCTTCGTTAGTTTGAAAAAAAGACTTATGGACTTGCATCAGATTTATGGACTTGATTTAGACTGGGCTGGGATGATTTCCTGATGTACAATGACTTCTTGATATAAAGATCTTACACGTATATGAGTTTCATTGGCTTTGTTTTTCTAGGGAACCCAGCCTCACACAGGTGTTATTCAAATAGCCACTCAAAGTCTCCTGTGGCATCTATGACAGCCATTTACGTCCCTTGAACTGGTTCCTGGAGTTTTTCCACACAGACTATATCTGCTTTTCTTCCAGAATAGGTTTGAAAATAGTGCAGAATGTTTGTCTTTGTCAAACAATACTATGCAATCCAGCATGTTACCTGTTGTGTCCTACGCTGTTTCCCCGAAAATAAGACAGTGTTTTATATTATTTTTTGTTCCCAAAGATGTACTAGGTCTTATTTTCAGGGGATGTCTTATTTTTCCATGAAGAAGAATGCGGTACACATTTATTGTTTATTGTTTTATTAAAAGAGACCTCGCACT
>NW_022103942.1:9258826-9283313 GCF_000313985.2 Echinops telfairi
TAACCAGACAAACTGAATCCTACAGTATCAAGAATTTCTTGTTACTACCATGATTTCCCTGTACAACAATCTATTTACTCATAATCTATGGTACATTTACTCATACTTCCTGTCTGCTCTAGTTGCGCTGTGGCCAACAGTGAGCTGCACGGCGGCGCCCACTGCTACGGTCCAGAGTCCAGAGTTACGGTAGCTTCGGGGGGGCCTTATTTTCAGGGGATGCCTTATATTTCAGCGAGAGGTAAAACTGTAAGTAGGTCTTATTTTGGGGGGATGTCTTACTTTTGGGGAAACAGGGTAAATCTCTATCTGACTTTCAGCCTCAATTATCATGAATAGCATTATACATTATTGATAATTTATAAAAATAACTAACTAAATAAAAAATTTTAATTATTAAGTTTGAATCATTAAGCTATTCATTAAATATTACACAAATAAACCATTGTATTAGACACTATAAAGGATAGAAATATATATAAAAGCTTTTTTAAATAATTTTATTGACATAATTCACATATACTCTTCAATAGTTTAGTCTTATTAAAAAGAGTTGTATAACCATAACTACCCATCAATTCCAGAATATTTTCTTTCTTCTTGAATTCATTGTTATTAGCTCCCCATTTCCCTTCAACCTCCCCTCCCATGTCCTTACTATCTCTATAGATTTATCTATTCCAAATGTCATACACTGGAAAGCAAACCAAAACGGACCCTAGCCAAACAAACAAAAAACCCCAAAACAATTTAAAAAAGAAAACCTCAACCAAAAAGAAAGCACGAAATATGAAAAACTAGAACAAATTTTAAATGGGTAAAAGGGAGCTCAAATGATAAGGTATTCCATTTTTTCCAAGAGTCAAGCCAAAGTCTTATTAAAGCATAGGCTCCAATCAAAAAGAAGAAATGAAGTGGGTCCTTCTCATGAGGTAGGATGAATTAAGATAACGCAAGGCAAGATAAGATGCATATATAACATGCACATCGGTCTAGAGAGTTCAAAACAGGTCCTCCTAGTGATTTGAGGAGGACTTTATCCAGGTGAATTAGCTTGGGGTTTTGTTTTGGGGATTTTTTTCTCCAACAAATTCAACAAATTGTTGAATGTAAACCTATGAAAAGCTACGTAAACTTTCACCTAATTCACCTTAAAACGTTTTTTAATAAAAGGAATATGATTTTAAAAATAAAAATAAGATTATTCTCCAAATTAATCATTTTATGAAGCATATATCTGTAAGGTTACCATCAAAATATAATTCAAATGAGAGTTTTCATCTTCCACATACATAATATATGTTCAATTTAATGTTCAGATATATAAATGCTCTTTTTGTGCTGCACAGTAAATGTATTTAATCGTCTCTTTTCTACTCTGATTGATAATACTAAAACTAATTACATTTATTGTCTTAATATAGCTGTAATGTATTATTATATTTGATATAATTCATGCATAGATGCATTACACTCTATGGCATATCAAAAGTAATGAATTTGTAGTTTGTGGAAATGTACTGTGGTAGTTTGGAACTTGAGAGGATTAGAGTGAAGGGGTGGAGTCTAGTCTGTCAATCAAATCTTAGCCAATGAGACCTCTATGTGGTCATGGCTTCCTCCTGAGACTTCTGGAAATCTGGTTTTTCCTCTTTGTAAGTGGGAGAGACTCTCTGCTGACTCCCTGGAGAAACGTTCTTCTGCCAATACACATGGCACTACTACACTGATAGGCCCGTGCCCTGGGTACTGGAGGAGCCACATGGAGACCCCTGCCAGCGCTGAGATGCTTCTACCGCCACTGGATCCACAAAGCTTTGCATCCACTGGCCTGTGATCTTTCCGCATTCATCATCATTGCATGTGTTTCCTGAGTCTGAAGGGGACTTTATAGATTGGTATCGGACATATGGGCTAATATCGGACTTATGGATTGATCTGGACTGGGCTGGGATGTTTTCCCAATATTCACCTGCTCTTGTATCTAAAATTCTTTCTTATACACATATGAGTGTTCAGACACATGTACCAAATAATGAATTTAGAAATATTGAAATGCATATCTCTGCAATTTAACATATTTTTAATTCAATGTTATAATACACTTAAGAAAAATATCAAGGTTGATAAATGACATTTGACATGTGTGTTCTTTCTTAAGTGTCTTGATTCTTGTGATTTTCCTTTGTATTTCTTTTCTTTTCGAGGAACCTATTTCTTAAAGTCTCTTTACTTCATCCTAATGTATTGTAAACAATAACAACACAACCTTTCCCTAAATATGCTTGTGTGTGCCTGTGTGTATGTATATATATCAATTGCTTGTTCTTTTATCAACATTATAAAGTTCCCTCAGTCGAGAGAAACTTTTTACTCAAACACAAGATAGGCAAAAATTTAGATTTATTTTGTTCATTTCGCTCATATTTCAAAGGACAAATCATCGCAATAGCAGAAATTAAATTTACATTCTGCTTTTAGCTTATTTTCTCTTCTTGAGCTATGCTTTATTCATGAATTGGATACAGATTTGAATAAAACGTATACCTACTATGATTTTCTATGTAGATTTGATGTATAGTTAGACATCTACAATTATCCTAATTGTCCTGGCTTACTGGACTAAGAAGTTCCCTTCCTTAAAATATACTTAGCTTATCAGTGAAAAGTAATACACAGCATATTTTAATTACCATTAAAGAACAATGGTGCGTTGAGGACTAATATGATCTTTGTCCAAGCTATGGTATATTCAATCAACTCACATACTTGCTAAAGCTAGATCATGAATATGGCAGATTGAAGAAATGATACCTTGAAATTGCAGCTAAGAATATTAAATATGCCATATACTGCCAGAAGAACAGAGTAGTCTGTCTTAGAAGAAAGAAATACAGTGAGAATGCTCCTTATAAATGAGAATGGCCAGACTTGCTTAACTTATTTGAACATGTGATAAAGTGGTAATAATGCCTAGGGAAGGTTATTATGCACAGTAAAGTGCAGAGTGAATGAAAAAAGGGGGATCCTCCAGCAGATGAACGGATACAATGGCTGAAACCATAGGCTCAAACAAGTCTTGATTGTCTGATATCTGTTGGCACAGGGCTTGGCGGTGTTTCACTCTGTGGTACATGGTATCACTGTGAGTCAGAAGTGACTCTAAGGCACTTAACCACAATGACGATTAATGTATTGGATTAATTTTTCAGATTGGCTATATTAACCTTAATAGGAAAGTCTGAGAAAACGTGGCTAAAAAGAAAGAACTAAAGGTTAATCGTTCATGTTATGTGGGATGACAGCAAGGTGCATTAAGGCTGAATCTGGGAAGGTACTCTATGGGAACCCGTTAAGAAGTCAAGGTAAGTGTGTGCCTAAGTCCAAGTTGAGGTTGTGCAGAATGGGAAGAAGAGAGGAATAACTAAACCCTCTTGATAATTTTATCTAGTAAAGAATTACTGAAATTAAAGCACAGAGGGAATAACAGGGAAACAAATATAATAGGCTTAGAAATCATATGCAGCAGTTTGTTATGTGAGCCAAACATATATATAATGTGCAAAGCTATTGTTTATCAACAACACAAAAGGCTACTATACAAATTAATGTCTCCAGATGGAATACACAGATATCAAACTGACTATATCTGTAAGAAGACACAATGGAGAAGGTCAATATCAGCAGCTGAAACCACGCCAGAGGCTGAGTGTGAAACAAACCATCAATTGCTTGCATGTAAGTAAAGGTTAAAGCTGAAGGACATTAAAACAAGTCCACAACAGCCAAAATATTACCTTTAGTATATCCCACCTGAAATAGACGATTTCAAGAATAGATTTGATTTATTGAACACTCATGACAGAAGACCTGATGAAATGTGGGCAGGCATGAATAACATAATTCATCAAGTAACAAAGGGTTATTAAAAAGACAGGAAAGAAAGAAAAGATCAAAGTGGATGTCAAAAGAGACTCTGAAAATTATTCTTAGTCCTAGATGGCAACAAATGAAGTTAAAGAGCTGAATAAAAAATGTCAAAGGGCAGTTTGAGAAGAAAAGCCCAAATATTATAATGAGATGTGCAAAGACATAGAATTAGAAAACCAAAAAGGGAGAGTTTGTTTAGCATATCTGAAACTGGAGGAAAAAAAAACACCTCGGGACCTCCAAGTTGGAAGAAAAGGAGTAAAAATACCTGTAAGGGCCGGTAGTGGGAAGCATCTCTGGTAATATGCACCAAATACAGGCCAAGTGACATAGAACACCAGGGCATTGAATCCTGGATATGTGGGGGCGCACAACATGCTCCAAATGCCGTGGGAGAGAGATCTGATGCTGCAACTCCACTAAGTGAACTGGACTCTACCTCAAACATACCTGTAACCTAAAGACTTACGACTGAAAATTCATGGTGTTTAAAGAAGTAGAAGAGAGCTCGGGAGTATTGACCTGTCAGTAGGTAGATGATTATTGACTTACTACATCAATACCCCATATACTGTGTTAAGATATATATTATTCTGGCAAACCAGTTACTGACATTCTCAGTGAATATTGTTGTAAGTGTTCCCTGACAAACAACTCCCATTGTTTGTGTAAAAAGCGTCCAATCACAAAAGGATTTATTTTGCACAATGTGAATAATTCAGGGATTGTGATATGTAGTTAGCTTGCTTTGGCCTCCAGGAATTGATGGACTACCAATTGAAATGTTTCTGCTAGGTGATGCAGTATTGGAAGCACCTACTCATCTATGGCAGGACATTTTTAAGACAGCTACTTGGATAACTTATTGGAAGATATCCATATTTGTGTCCACTCCAAAGAGCTGACCAAATAAATGCTCAAACTATAGAATAGTATCATTAACATCACATGCCAGTAAAATTTTGTTGAAGATAATCCAACAGTGGTTGCAGCAGTACATTAACAGGGAGTTTTCAGAGGTCCAGGCTGATTCAGAAGAGGACATGGAACAAGGGCTCTAACTGCTAATATTAAATGGATCTTCACTCAAAGTAAAGAATACCAGAAATATGGCTACATATGATTTATTAACTATGCAAAGACATTCATTTGTATGGATCATAACAAATTATAGATAACCTAGAGAAGAATGGGAATCCCAAAACCTTAGTTGTGTTCATGTGGAATTTTATACTTGGATCCAGAGACAGTTGTGGGAACAGAACAAGGGACTACTGCACGGTTTAAAATAAGGAAAACTGTACCTCAGGGTTGTATTACCTCACCATATTAATTCAATCTGTATTCTGAGCAAATAATCTGAGAAGCGAGAATATATGAAGAAGAATGTTGCTTCAGAATTGGAGGAAGGCTTTGACAACCTGCTATACACAGATGATACAACCTCGCTTGCTGAAAGTGAGGAGGACATGAAGCACTTGCTGATGAAGATCAAGGATTGCAGACTTCCATGTAGATTATGACTCAGGGTAAAGAAAATCAGAATCCTCACAACTGGATCTGTAGGTAACATCATGATAAATGGAGGAAAAATTGAAGTTATCAAGGATTTTGTCTTACTGTATCCACAATCGATGTTCATGGAAGCACCAGTCAAGAGATCAAAAGATGTGTTGCATTGGTAAATCTGCTGCACAAGACTTCTTTAGAGTATTGAAAGTAAGGGTGTTACTTTGTGGACAAAGGGGTGCCTGATCCAAGAAATGTTATTTTCAATTGCCTTGTATTCATATGAAAGCTAGACATGGAATAAAGAAGGCAGAAGAATTGGTGCTTTCGACTAGGGTGCTGGAGAAGAATCTTGAAAGTGCCATATGGTTGCTATAGGTCAGAATCTGCTCAATGGCACCTAATAACAACAACATCAAGACTACTGCGTTGTGTGTGTGTATCATTTTTTTAATCATTTTATTAGGGGCTCATACAACTCTTATCACAATCCTTACATACAGGTGTGTAAAGCACATTTGTACATTCATTGCCCTCATCATGCTCAAAACATTTGCTCTCCACTTAAGCCCCCAGCATCAGGTCCTCATTTCCCCCCTCCCTCCTGCTCCCCCCTCCCTCATGAGCCCTTGATAATTTATAAATTGTTTATTTTGTCATATTCTGCCTTTTCCGATGTCTCCCTTCACCCACTTTTCTGTTGTCCGTCCCCCAGGGAGGAGGTCACATATAGTTCCTTGTAATCGGTTCCCTCTTTCCAACCCACTCTCCCTCTACCCTCCCAGTATCGCCACTCACACCACTGGTCCTGAAGGGATCATCCGCCCTGGATTCCCTGGATTTCCAATTCCTACCTGTACCAGTGTACATCCTCTGGTCTAGCCAGACTTGCAAGGTCGAATTTGGATCATGATAGTGGGATTTAGGAACTAGAGGAACTAGAGGAAAGTTGTATTTTTCATCGTTGCTACATCGCACCCTGACTGGCTCATCTCCTCACCAAAACCTCCCTGCCAGGGGATCTCCAGTGGCCTACTAATGGGCTTTGGGTTGGATCAGCTTCTTTATCCAGTCTTCAACTGATGGGTATTTGAGCTGTTTCCACCTTCTTGCTATTGTGCACTGTGCAACAGTAAACAAGTGAGAGCATGAATCCCTTGTTGCTCTCTCTCTTACCTCTTTACGGTATATGCCCAGTATGGTATTAGTATTGCTGGATCATATGGGATTTCCATTCCAAGTTGTTTTAGGCACGGACCTGGTCAAAGAAATGAAGCTGGAGATTGCATGATAGAATTTTGAAAAACCAAGGACCTGTTCATATCAAATACTTTTTTTCAACAAAACAAAAGGGATGCCTGGCATCTTTTTCATGGGGTTCTCCATTGCCTCATATGCATGTGAAACTTGGACATTGAATAAGGAAGACCAAAGAAGAATGGATGGATTTGAATAGTGTGGCTGGAGAAGAATCTTGAAGTGCCATGGACTGCCAAAAGGACAAACAAATCTGTATCGGAAGAAGTAAGACCAGAGTGTTCCTTAGAGACAAGGGTGGCAAGACTTCATCTTACATAATTTGAACATCTTGGCAGGAGAAACCAGTTCCTGGAGAAGGACATCAAGTTTGGTAATGTGGAAAGGCAGCGAAAAAGAGGAAGACCCTCAACAAGGCGGACTGATAGATTGACGCAATGGTTGCATCAATGGGCTTAGGCATAGGAACAATTGTGAGAAAGGTGCAGGATCATGCAATGTTTTGTTATGGTGTGCTTAGGATTGCTATGGCTTGGAGTCAACTCAATGGCGCCGAACAATATCAACAACATATTGCTTCCCATAGTGGCCATAGATGTTTAGAAACCCAGTAGCACTGTATAAATGTTCTAATTGCTCCACATCCTCTCCAGCTTTTGAATTTTAAAATAAAATTCTATTATTGTGGGTGAAAGGAGATATCTCATTGTAGTTTTGTTTTGCATCTCCCATGTGGCTAGGGAGCACGAGCATGTGTTTGGTATCCACTTGAGTGTCATATTTGGTGAACTGTCTGTCCATGTCTTTTGCCCACTTTTTAACTGGCTTATTTATTTTCTCTTGAATGTGTTCTAGAGTTCCATAGATTTTGGCAATTAGGCCCTTGTCCACTGTGTCATTGCAAAACTTTCATTTTCTTAACCTGTGGATTCTCCTTTTACACTTTGAATGATGTCTTTTGATGTGCATAAGTGTTTTATTCTAAGTAGGACCTAGTCATCTATTGTGTCATCCACTGTGTATGCTGCCTTTATTTTTATACTTGGTAGTCTGTGTGTGCCCTGCAGTTGGCTACTTAAGTTTGCCCCAAATTTCTCATTGATGATCCTTATAGCACTTCCATTTACATTTAGGTCATTAATCAATCTTAATTTTGTTTTGTGCATGAGGAAAGTTATGGGTCCTTTTTCCTTTTTCTGCATATGAAAATCCAAATTTTCTAGCACCATTTATTGAAGATGGTGTCCCTCCTTCATTTGATATGTTTTGGTCCTTTGAGGAAGATTAGTTACCTGTAGGTTAATGCACTTTCTTCTGGGATTTCTATTTTGTTTCTTTGATGTGCATGTCTATCATCATGCAAGTACCTGTCTGTTTTTTTGTTTTGTTTTGTTTTGATTTTGGGGTTTTTTCACTGTGTAACCCACTTCAGTGCCTTAAGCCCACCGGGTAAAGACAGGCAATGGTTGGGAGTGACAAATTTCCTTTGGCATGGGACACTGTGAGAGGCCCATGGGATTGGACCTGCCACAAATCCAAACCCATGCACCCTCTCTGTTTTGACTACTAGGGCAATATAGTACGTTGTGGGGTCAAGAAATGGGAGGCCTCCTACCTGATTCTTCTTTTTAAGAAGTTATTTGGTTATGTTGGTTCTCATCCCTCTCCTTATGAATTTGGTAATTAAATTTTCGATTTATTTAAAGAAGGAACTTGTGATTTTGATGAGTATTGCGGTATATCTATAGATCATTTTAGGCAGTATTGACAGTTTCACAATATTAAGTCTGCCTATCCATGAACATGGAATATGCTTACATTTTCATAGGTCTATTTTGGTTTCTTGTCATAGTTTTCCTTATATGTGTCTTGTTTTGGTGGTTAGATTTATTCCTAAGTAATTCATCTTTTATGTGGTTATTGTAAATGGTATTGCTTTCCTAATGTATTTCTTAGAGCTCTCATTGCTGGCATAAAGGAATCCAAATAATTCCTGTTTGTTAATATTTTATCCTGCTATTTCCAAGTCCCTTGATTGCTACAAACAATAGTTTGATGGAGTCAAGTTTTACTTCTTTGTCTATTTGTATTTCCTTCGCTTCTTTTTGTTTGTCTGATGGTTCTGGCTAAGACTGCCATCTTTCAGGAAAAATGTTTCCAGTTTTTCTCTGTTGAACATGTTGGCTGTTGGTTTATCACATTTGGCCTTTATTATGAGGAGGAATTTCCCTTCTATTTCTGTTTTGTTGAGTTTTTAGTCAGAAATGGATATTGGATAATGTCAAATGCCCTTTCTGTCTATTGATATGATAATGTGGATCTTGTTCTTTACCTTGTTTATGTGGTGGATTAAATGTGTTGTTTCATGACAATAGAACCATTTTTGCTTCCATGGTATGAATCCCACTTGGCCATGGTGAATTATTTTTTGATATGGATTCTCTTGGCCAGAATTTGGTTGAGGATTTTTACGTCTATCTTCATGAGATATATTTGCCTGTGGTTTTCTGTTTTATGGAGTCTTTGCCTGGTTTGGTCATCAGGGTTATGCTTGCTTCATAGAAAGAGTTTGGAAATTTGTTATCTTTTTTCTATATTACGGAATAGTTTGTGTAGTACTGATGACATATGTGGCAGAATGCCCCTCTAAAGCCATCTGGTCCTGGGCTTTCCTTGGTTAGAAGTTTCTTGATGAACTTTTCTATTTCTTCTTTTGTTATGGGCCTGTTTAGGTTTTCTACAGATGTCTGTTTTTTTAAGTGTATGTAGTATTTCTAAGTATTGGTCCATTTCTTCTATATCAGGGATTAGCAATCTGCAGTTTATGAGCTTTATGAACCTCTTTCAGTATGTACATGTGGATTTGAAGTAAAATTGATAATGAAAATCAAAATGCCATAGTTTCACTTAAAAGATATTTTTCTGATAAAGGTGATTTCATTTGCTTGTAAAAATACATCTATGGCTCTCAAATACTTGTTAAATTGTTGTCAGTGACAGGATTGGCTCTTCTGTCTCAAAAGCTTGCCAACCCCTTCTCTAAATTATCAAACTTGTTGGAGTATATTCTTTCATATGAGTATTTTATTGTTTATTTTATTTGGATTTGTGGTGATGTCTCCCTGTTTATTTCTTATTCTAGGAATTCGCATCTATTTCTTGTCTATTGGTAAGTTTGCTAGCAGAGTGTCAATTTTGTTACTACTTTAAAATAATCAACGTCTGTCTTGTTGATTTTTCTTTTGCTTTGTTTTGTTTTCCAGTTTGTTTATTTCTGCTCTAATCCTTATGATTTATTTTCTTTTCTCTTTTTCTCTTGCTGGAAGGTTTATGTTATTACCCTTGTTCCGGTTGTTGAAGGTATTGTAGGTAGTTGTTGATTTCAGATTCATCCTCTTTTAAAATTATGTGGATTGATTGATATAAATTGACCTCTGATAACTGCTTTTGCTATGTCCCAAAGATTTGGGTATATTGTGTTACCATTTTCACTTGTTTCAGGGAATTTTTAAAATTTCAGGCCTTATTTGGTTCAACTATCCAGTCATTTTTATATAGTATGTTTTTCATTCTCTATATGTTTGCCTTTGTGTTTCTGCTGCTTCTATTGCTGATTTCTACTTTCACAGCCCTGTAATCTGATAAAATAGATTGTAGGATCCCAATTTGATGTTGTTGTTAATGTGTGATTTGTGGCCTAGCATATGGTCTATTCTTGAGAAAGTTCTGTGTGCTCTGGAGAAGATATATACTGTGTTGTTGTTGTATAGATTGTTCTTTATACGTCTATGAGGTCTAGTTAATTGATTGTTTGAATATATTTTCACTTGACTATAAATTAAGTTTTCTGATCTCATTGGAAACTTAGTGGTGTAGTGGTTACGCAGTGGGCTGCAGTCTGCATGGTTGGCAGTTTGAAACCACCAGCCAGCAGCTCCATGAGAGAAAGGCTGGGCTTTATACTCCTATAAACAGTTGCAGTCTTAGACACCCACAAGGGTGTCGCTATAAGTCAGATTGACTTGATGGCATTGAGTTTTGTTTTAGATTTTTGATTTTTATGTTTTAATCTCATTAGCAGTTTCATGGTATTATATTTATGAATGAACCATAATTTATATTATCCACCATTTACTTGGGTTATTTTCAATGTTTCTGTACTATAAACAATTTCGAAATGACTAGGTTTCCACATTAATCCTTGCACAAGAATAATATGGACATTAATACGTATAAGAATTTCTATAATTCCTACAAAGAGAATTTATCATTTGAAGCATATATATATTAAAATTTAACTTTTCTAAATCACCATTAAGTTCCAATATTAGGTTATAGGTAATGCTGTGGTCATTCAGCACTGAAGATGACTGCAAAAACTTGTTCATTTAAACGCAACGTTATTCTACATTTACTAAGTAAATATTTATTGAGAATACACTACATACAGGCACTGATCCAGGCCCTCTAAAGGCAGGAAAACCCCCCTCTCAGTTACGCATTGTATCTAATTCACAATCTAGGACAGGGGTCAGCAACTGTGGCTCTTGAACCATATGTGGACCTTTTGGCACATACATGTGTCTTTGAATTAAATTTGGAAGAAAATGAAAGGATATTATTCAGATAATGGTGATTTCATCTGTTTGTAAAAATCTGCTTATGGCTCTTGAATAATTTTTGAATTGTTGTGAGCGGCACGATTGGCTCTTCCATCTCAAAAGCTTGCTGAGCCCTGGTCTAGGAGATGATGAAGAGAGCTGTTTCCACATGTGTTCCCCCTTATCCTTAGAGGGCCGAGGCAAAGGTGGCTCGGGCTACGTACATTAACCTACAGTTGCATTGCCAGTGTTGCTGGTGTTATCATTGTCATAAGAATTAGCTGTGAGGGTGGAGAATATCAAGAAAGTCCCTAGGGACATCTTCAAAAATGTCCTGCTTCTCCTAGCCAGCTGTACTCCCAGACCAGTATCTGCAATAAGCAATAGTAAACTAGACTTTCCTGATATAAGCAATCATTCTTAATCTGAGCTTTTATTTTTCTAATGTCTGACTTCCTTGGGTATTCTCTAACTTCCAAATTTGGCAAGTTTCGATATTTCTGTCAGCATCACAGGCTCATACTCTATCTTTAAAGCTAATGTGCTGCCTGCATTGGGTTTTCAGGGAGCACAGCTGCTTTCAGTCAGTAGTAATAAAGTAATCCCTGTGCCCAATTTTATGACCAAACAATTAGCAGCAGCCTGTGTACTCAATGAATTGTTAGTTGGTTGTTGGCGCTATTCAAAAAGTGAGAATGGTAATTATGGCAGTAGCATATTTAAACTCACGATACACCAGGCAAGACGAGTAAGGCATTTGTTTAGAGCAGCTGGTTTTTTGGATGGACAGAAACCCAGATGGAGTAGTTCCGAGTGACTGAGTGTTAGGAAGGTTATATAGTGTTCTAGTATACAATCATCTCTGCTTTGGGAAGGTTTCAGCCACTCACTTTGAGTTAAGAACCTGAAACAATGAAACACAAGCATGAAGATGATACCTTGAGAGGAAGGACATGCGTTACAGAACAAATAGAGATTCCATTTATTTCAATGATTTACGTTTATTTGACACACTCTGTTTTTTAGAAATTATAATAAAAACTAATTGTAAATTATATTCATAGTAATATTTGTGGAATTAGTATACATTTTATTTTATTCTGACTATAAACAAAAGCTGTTCCAGCTTTTATAGTTAATGAGACATGTTGAAACCCGAACTGGATGTTGTATTCTATATAGTCTTAGTTATGAAAAGGAAAAAAATTGACATCTCTAACTTTTGTTTCCTTTGGAAAAGCTTCTCTGGTACAACATATACTGTCCAGAATAATCAGAAAACTATTTTTATGCCAGCAGTTTGGCATCTACATTTTTCTCATGAAACCAGATTTTTAAAGAGAAATTAGATTTTGCCCAGAAATATATGTTCCTGTTTTGAGACACAAATGGCTATCATGATTTTTGGATTCTCCATGTGAAATAGCTTGTTATTCTCTGCTTATATTGAGGTTTTAAAATATTTTTTTCACATATGAGTTTATTTACATTTATTAATGATTTAAATAGTCATCCAAAAAGCACTATTATTATGGCGTAAGTTATTAAGTAGCCAGAATGAAGTATTTATGATCCAGCTCTCAACAAGTAAATTGGAGAAATAACTTACAGTTCATGACTTGATGTTGAACCATTACAATAATTGAAACAATGTGCTTGAAATTCATTACCATGAAATCTACATTGTACCCATGTGGTCTCCTTAAAAAAGTCAGGCATTTGCAGAAGGCTCAATGCAAAGAAATTCTTTGAAAAATAAAATGCCTCATTTAGTAAGAAATTTACTTATTTTGCATAAACAAAAAATAAAATGAAACAAATTTAATTAAGCTGAAACTATATATGCTAAAATATTCTATCATAGGTTCAAATTCATCAGTAGCAGTATGAGTCCCTGTATTTGTGATATTAGCTAGCTAATTCTAGATGATCACATTTACTTAAATATTTTTCTTTTTCTCAAGGACTTTTCCCCCTGTATGTCTCCCACTTCTTCCCACTGTTACAGACAGCCTCGGCAACAAGCAGCACCTTGTTTTTCAGTCACATTGTATTTCTGGATGTATGTATCACACTAGTTTGTTGAGCCTTGTTTGGTGGCTATGATTCTTTTGAGAGAAAGGTTCAAGGATTTCTGTTTGAATATTGTGTTTTGTTTCTCCTTATTTCCACACACAATATAGTCATAATAGTCTGCATAGCACCGTCCCTATTTGGCCAGCTTTCTTGATAATACAAGAATTATGCTTCATGCTATTTTCTACTACGTTTCTCTAGTGCTTTTCAATGGGAATTTAAAATAAAATGTGATATTATTATTCTTTGAACCAGAGAATAGATAAAATTTAGATAATTCTCTAAATTTCTTTTTCTTCAGAGGACTACTAATTTTTATACTCATGAAACCTAACATGAGAATTTTTGCTGTAACATCTACAATGTCCCTGATTGTCAAGATACACTCCGATAAAGCATCACACATCTATAACCCTCCTCTTAAAATCCTTGAGGTAAAATGGGAAAGTATTGAGCAACTATGGAACATGAACTTTTCACTCATGTTGCTTATAAACTTCCTATTTCTAGGTCATTATGCCATTAGTAGTTTTTTCAAAGGTATTTTAGGAACTCAAAAGTAGTGGTACTCTTTTATCCCCCCAAAATCATTATAGGGTATATGTTTTCGCTTAAATCCAGTAAGAATACTGAATATAATTTCAAATAAGCAAAGTAATTTCTAATTTACCCTTGATTTATTTGAAAGTTGTCACTATTTACATAAAACATATATACTACAAAAGTGGAACACCAATCAGAGTTAACGTGAGGGTTAGATGTCAGAACAAATAATTTGTAAAAATACAAAAATAATTTGTAAAACTACAAAATAGCAAAATCTGTAACGTTTAGCTCCAAATATTTTATTTTCTTCACTAGAAAAAATATGTAATTTTTTTCTGATTGACTATAAATTTTATATGTGCAATTATCCATGAATTTTGCATGCATCCTAGGACTCAGGTACATTGATCCCTGATGTTTTCCATATACCCAGGAGAAGAGGAACATACGAGGGGGTACCCCCCAAAAAAACAATGCTCTTTTTTTTTTTTTTTTTGGATGTGAGGGGGATAGTGCATTTGGAGTTTGCTCCACCAGGTCAGACTGCTAATCAAGCTTTCTATTTAAAGGTTCTGAAAAGATTGCATAACAGCGTGAAACAAAAAAGGTCTGATTTGTGGCAGATGGGGGACGGGTTTTGCCAATAAGACAATTCACCTGCTCACGCAACCATCTCAGTGTGCCAGTTTGGGTAAAAATGGCATGCCTCTCTTGCCCCACATGCCTGACTCACCTGACCTCGCTCCATGATACTTATTTTTGTTCTCATGAATTAAGAGGGACATGAAAGGACAACAATTTAACAACTTAGAGGAGGTGAAGGGAAAAGCCAGGGAGGTACTGTATGCCATCCAAACAGATGAGTTTGAAAAATGCTTGCAAGAATTGAATTTCAGGGGGGGCGGGGGCGGGGAAAAAAAAAGAATTGAATTTCAGATTTGACAAAGAGTACTTTGAAGGTGGTAAGGTTGTTTTGTTAAGAAAAATTAAATATATAGCTTTAAAAAATTCTTTTGAGGGGATACCCCCTTGTAAGACTCATTTATTGTGTACACATAGCAATTTTATTTTTAAAATATTGCTGAGAATTCACCATTGATTCTAAATGTATATATGAATTCTAATATTTCCCCCCACCCGAATCAGAACTTCTATGTGTTTCTACCTAATGTGGTTAAACATACTTCCATCAAGCCTTTTGCAACTTATGGTGAACCTATAGGGTGGGGCAGAACTGCTTCTGTGGGTTTCCAAAACTAATTCTTTACAGGAGTAGAAAGCCTCATCTTTCTACCTCAGTAGGGGTGATTTTGAAAAGTCAAATCTGATTAGCCCCTCATCATGTAACCCCAACGTGTAACCACTGTGCTACCAGGGTTCCTCCCCATGGGACAATGCTTTCATATTGAGAACTACCAACCATTAGAATATTCCAGTCAGTAAAGTTCAATGCTTCAGTGGTCAGACTGACTATTATTTCCTTATTAATTAAACAACAACTCATGGTCTTTTAACTATATGGGAAAGGCAAATTAAATGGATCTCATATTTAGTTCCAAGATTGTACTATTTTTCTTCAGTTTACAGTCAGTCCTGGCATTTGGCTATTCTCCCGGTATGTTTTTGATAGATACTGCTCTGCATAAAAGAGAAAGGATAACATTATAACACATCATTATATAATGGGAAACTGCCCCAATAAATCTTGTTTTATCTGCTAAGTTGGAGTTTGATCTTGTACTCTTGACTACATTCATTAAAAAATGAGAATCTCTAGTGATTAAAATGTTTTAATTATTAACTATATGCAAAAGTATATATACAAAATTAAATATGAGATATAATGAAACGTACTGAACATTATGCATCAACTCAGTTTAAAAAAACACCTTATATTTACCTTTAAAGTCATACCTGTGTGACCTATCATTCTTTCTGCGTTAAGGTACCCTATAGCCTGAATTTATTGCTTTTCTTTATATTTTACTATTTATTTTTGTATACCTATAAAGTTATCTCTTTGGTTTTGCACAGCTTAAGTTTTATATTAAAGGAGACCTGGTAGCATTGTGCAGTGAACATTGGCCTACTAACTGGCAGGTCAGTGGTTCAAACTCACTAAGTGCTTTATGAGAGACAGATGAAGCTATCTGTTCCCATAAAGGGTTACAGCTTCAGAAATCCTATAAAGGGTTGCTACCGGTCTGAATTGACTTAGTGGCATTGATTTCTTTTTACTTTTAACTAATCTAGTGTGTGAAATAAATCATACTATAGGCATCCTTCTGTGACTTGTTGAACTTTTTCTTCTTTTATTAATAACCATTTTATTGCAAATTAGATGGGGAAAATTAACCTCCTCCTTGATTTCTCTTCACCCAGTTATTAACTGATCTCTTTCATTTCACCCAAGTTAACACCCCTCAACAATCTAACCCATTGCTTTATCTTCCTTCCACTGCATTCCCACCTTGGCAGTATTCAAATTCTGTTCCCTTTGGTGTGAAATGGTTTTTTTTCCATTATTTTTTCCCTTATAATGGTTTTCCTATATAATATTTATAATGTTCTGATTGGCTGTTTTCACACAGCATAATGTTCTCCACATTGTGTTGGGTAAATCTATGGCAAAAGACCTCTTTAAAGTATTGAAGAGCAAGGATGTTACTTTGAAAACAAAGATATGCTTGACCCAAGCCATGATATATTCAATAGTCTCATATGCATGTAAAAGTTGGGCATCAAATACGGAAGACTGAAGAAATTGATGCACCTGTATTATGGTGTTGGTGAAGAATAATGAAAGTACCATGAAATGCCAAATGATCAAACAAACTGTTTTGGAACAAATACAGCCAGAATGCTCCTTGGAGGCAATGAAAGTGAGACTGTCTCATGTACTTTGGACATGTTGTCAGGAGAAATCAGTCCCTGGAGACGGATATCATGCTGGATAAAGAGGAGGGGGAGGGACAAAGAGGAAGAGCGTTAACAAGATGCATCAATGGGATCAAACATAAGAACAATTGTGAGGTGGTCATAGGACCTGGCTGTGTTTTGTTCTATTGTACCTACATTAGGTTCCTATGAGTGGGAACTGACTAGACGGCATCTAAACTAGTAATATTCGGGTACTATTCACCCGATTCATCCATGTCTCAGGTGTTTTGTGGTTTCATCACTCCTCTTTAGTGATGCACAGTATTCAGTTGTACCAGAGTTTCCTTAACAATTTTTCCATTTCTTGGCATTTAGGTTGTTTCTATCTTCTTGCTATTATAAACAATACTGCTATGAACATGGGTGTGCATGTCTGTCCATGTTATGACTCTTGAAACTTTAAGATATACCAAGCAGAGGGATTTTTGGATCATCTGGAACTTCTATTCCCAGTTGTTTGAGGCCGCTCCACATAGAAATTTCATAAAGATTGTACTTATTTACTGTCCCACCAGCAGTGCAAAAAGGTTCTAGTCTCTCCGAAACATCTCTAACATTTGTTGTTTTTCTGTTTTGTTTTATTTTTTACTGTCATTGTGATATCTCATTGTTGCTTTTATTTGTATCTCCTGGATGGCTAGAAATCGTGAGCATTTTTCCATGTATATTCAATGTCCTCATTAATGAAATGTCTGTTCATGTTCTTTGCACACTTTTTAATTGAGGTATTGTAGTTTTCTATTGAGTTTTAAAATTAGACCATAATCCATTATGTCATTGTCAAAAACTTTTCCAACTCTGTGGGTTCACTTTTTACCCTTTTGATGAATTCTGTGTTTGCACATAAATGTCTCCTTTTTAGTAGATCCCAGTTGGAATAGACTTGATCATCGTGAGTTTGGTTTTAGACTTATCTATGTTGTCATATACTGTGGCTATTTTTGTTGTATGTTTGTTATATAGTGTGTATATGTCCTGCTATAAGGCTCATAAGTTTGTCCCTGTTTTATCTTTGATGATCTTTATAGCTCTGGCATTTTACATTTAGGTCTTCGATCTGTCTTGAGTACATATTTGTACATGGGTTGTGGTATGGTTCCTGCTTCATTAGTTTGCAGATGGAAATCCAATGTTGTCAGCACAAATTATTCAAGAGAACATCTCTTTCCCATTTCATGTATTGTTTTGTTTTGGTTTGGCCCTTTGTTGAAGATTAATTGTCTATAGGTAGATGGATTCATTTTTGGGTTCTCTATTCTGTTCCATTAGTCTATGTATCTATCATTGTACAAGCATGGGGCTATTTTAAGTGCTGTGACCATGTAGTAGTTTTTGAAGTTGGGAAGTGAGAGGTCTCCTACTTATATATTCTTCTAACGAAGTTGTTTGCTTATTCTGGGCCTCGTCTTTTCTTTATGAAATTAGTTATTAGGGTTTTTTTTCCATTTATCTAAAAAATGAAGTTGGAAATCTGGATCATAATTGAATTGTACATATAAATTACTTTTGGTATTAACATTTTCACCATATGAATCTTTCCTATCCATTAACATAGAATATTATATTTATGAAGGTTTCTCTTGGTTTTTCAGCAGGAGCCCTGGTGGCATAGTGGTTATGTGTTAGACTGTTGACTGCAAGATCTGTAGTTCAAAAGCAATGGCTACTCGGCAGAAGAAAGATCAGGCTTTCATACTCCTGTATACAGTTAGTTACAATCCCAATTCGTAGTCTCTCAAGCCCCGAGGGATAGTTCTATCCTGCCCTATAGGGTCATTTTGAGTTGGAATCAACTAAATGGCAGTGACTTTAGATTGGTTTTTGGTTCTCTTGGTTTCTTGTAGTATTGTTCTATAATTTTCTTTACACAACTCTTTTGTTTCTCTACTAAGGTCTATTTCTAAGTATTTCATTTTTACTATGTGGCTACTGTAAATAGTATTGTTTTATTAATTTATTTTTCAGAGTATTCTTTATTAGTATACAGCAGTCTGATTGAATTTTGTTATATTTATATTGTACACTGACAGAGTGACAAATTGTTTCCAACATTTTAAGATTGTCAACACATAAAATCAAATTATGTGCAAACAATAGAAGTTCCACTTCCTCTTTACCAATCTGGATTGCTTGGATTTATTTTTGCTGTCTAATAGTTCTAAGATCTCCAGCACAATGTCGAATAAGAGTGGTGATAAAGGTCAGCCTTATCTGGTTCTAGTTCACAAAGGGAATGCTTTCAGTGTCTCTCAGTTGAGAGAAATGTTGGGTGATATGGTTTTATTGTGTTGGGAAATTTCCTTCTATTTTTATTTTGCTAAGTGCTTTTATCAGGAATGGTATTGGAAATTGTCAAATGCCTTTTTTGCTCCGACTGATATGATCATATGATTCTTAACTTTGTTGTTTAAGTAATGAATGAATTATTGCTTTTTTCTAATGTTAAACCATCTTTGAATATCTTGTATTAATGCCATTTGATAATGGTGTAATATATATATGCCATTGTTTCACCAGCTTGTTGAAACATTTCAATTGGTATTCCATCAATACCTGGAGTCTTGATTTTGGCTAATGCCGTCAATGAAGTTTGGATTTATTCCTTTAATAGCACTGATTCTTGCAGTAGTAAAATTTGTTCTTGCTCATATGCTACCTCTCAAAATGGTTGAAAGTCAATTAGTTCTTTTTGATACAGTGACCCTGTATCATCTTTCTATCTTCTTTTCATGCAGCCTGCATTGTTTAATATTTTGCCCATAGAATTTTTTACGTTGCTATTCTTCTTTTTTGATTTTCCAACTCTTTGCACATTTCAGTATACTTCTTTATTTTGTGTTTTTGAGCTGCACTTTGAAATTTTCTGCTCAGCTCTTTTATATAATTTCTTCCATTTGCTTTAGCTACTCCATGATTAAGAGCTATTTTCACAGTCTCTTATTACATTCACGTTAATCTTCTCTTCCTTTTGTGTCTTCTTTAAACAGTTTTATTGCCATATAAGTCACATATTCTATAATTCAATAGTTCAGTAATATCAAGAAAAGCGGTATGATCATAACCACAATCACTTTTAGAACTTTCCTTCATTCTTGTACTCTTCACTATTAGCTTTTCTGTCTTTTCAATGTCCTTTGTTTTTTCACATACGATGTTTTTGATGTCATCTCACAGCTCATCAAGTCTTTAAGCATTAATGTTCAACATGCCACGTTTCTTCTTGAGATGTTCTCGAAAGTCAAATGGACTGTGCTCAAAGTCTTACTTGGCTAGCGTGACTTGTTTTGATTTTCTTCACCATCAAACTGAGCTTACATCTGAGCAATTGATGGTCTGTTTCACAGGCAGCCCCTGAAGTCATTTTAGCTGCTTTAGTTTGGTGAACTCATTGAGCTTCACTATAGTCTCATCACACAAATAGAGTCCATTTGATTTTTGTGTAGTCCATCTGGGGAAGACCAACAGCTGGTTGTGCTGTTCAAAAAAAAAGGATTTTCAATGGAGAAGTCATTGTTTTTGTAAAATTATACCAGCTTTGTTTCTATCACCAAGGCCCAGGCCATATTTTCCAGCTACTCTTCTCTTTCTTTGTTTCCAATTTCTACATTCCAATCACCAATAATTGTTAATGCATTTTGATTACATGTTTGAACAATTTCAGACTAAAAAGTTGTTAATCCTTCAATTTCTTCATCACTAGCTTTAGTGGTTGTGGTGTAAATTTAATAATAAATGTACTGATGGGATTTCCTTGTATGTGTATAGATGCTATCCTATTACAAAAAGCATGGTTCTTCAAGAAAAATTTTGAAATGTTCTTTTTGTTCATAAATGTAATGTCATTCCTCTTGAATTTGTCATTCCTAGCATAGTAAACCCTATGATTCCAAATGGCCACCACAAGTCCATTTCAGCTCATTAATGCTTAGGATATCAATCTTCATGCATTCCTTTTCATATCTGACAACTTCCAGTTTTCCTAGATTCATCCTTTGGATAGGCCAAGTTCTACTTTTTAATAGATGTTTTCAGCTTTTTCTTCTCAATTTGAGTCATGCACCATCAGGAAATGAAAACTCACTAGACATTAATATATCCATGCCATTATATTCAACTACTTTGAGAAGGCAGCTCTTCCTCAGTCATACATGTGTGGCTTCCAACCTAAAGAACTCATATTCTGGCAGTATATCTAACAATATTCTACTGCTATTCATAAGGTTTCAGTGGCAAATTCCTCAGAAGTGTGTAGCCTAATCCATATTCGTAGTCTATGCCTAGTCTAGATGCCCTGTTGAAACCTTTTCACTGATGGTAATTCTGCTGGCATTTGAAATGCCAGTGACACTGCTTCTAGCATCACAGCAGAATGCAAGACACCACATTATGACAAGCTGATATATGTTTTTCCTTTGTTTTTTTTAAGTCTATTTTTCTTTATGTCTACTGTGCTTTTCTTGTAAGCAGCATATGTATGAGTCTTGTTTTTGTATCCAGTCTGCTACTCTCTGTCTCTTAACTGGTGTGCTTAATCCACTAACATTCAGTGTTGTTACTGATATGTGTTAGTATGTTGCTATCATTTTGATGTGTGCATTTTTACAGAATTATTGGTTTCTTTGTATTTATACTATTTCTGTGCTATTTGAGTACTGTTTTAAGTGCATTAATTTCTGGGTGGATCTGTGTTTTATGTTGATCTCAAGTTTGTCTGATTTTGTTGGTGATTATCTGTTCAAAGTATTCTTCTTAGTATTTTTGGAAATACTGGTCTAGTTTTCACATGTTCTTTTAATTTTTCCTTGTCGGGAAATACTCTTATTTCTCCCTCCTATTTGAGGGATAATTTTGGTTAGCATAATATTCTTGGTTGGCAGTTTTTTTTCCTTCCAGGGTTTTATATTATCTTCTTGCTTGCATAGTTTCTGTACAAAATCCAAAGTTACTTGATTGGTTTTCCTTTGTTAGTGACTGTTATTTTTGCCATAGTTGTTCTCAAGATTCTCTTCCTGTCCTTAATCTTACAAAGTGTTACTACAATATGTTGCAATTTTTTGTGGTGGGAGGAAGGGGTGTATCCTCTTTTGTGCTCTCTGAACTTCCTGCACAGTTATTTTCTCCTCTTTTATACTGTGATATTGTTGTTGTTGTTTGTTTCTTCCTGTTCTAGAAGTTGTTCCACTTGATAGTGTCCCACAAAAATCTCAGACTTAAAAATTAAAAATTTCTAGACTTTCTGGAGACATCTTTCATCTTTTTGTTTATTGTTTATCTCATACATTGCTAACAGAGAGAGAAACACTCTCCCTAGATCTAGTGCCTATAAATTAAGACTTCTAGCCTCCTTAAATGCGAAAGTATGAATTTATGGCTTTTAAAACTTTAGGTATTTCTATAACAGTAACAATAGATAACTAAAACACTGGGTCCTAAGGGTATGTACAACTTCAATTTTACTAGATAAAACCTATTTCTTTTTCATTAATTTATGGATTAGTGTTATATTTGGTCTGCATATTTTTCAATAGTTGGTAGTGTCAGATTTAAATCTTTGCCAATCTGGTGGGTGTCAAATAGTACCACATAGAATGAATTTTACATTTCTCTTAGTAGCGAGCTACGACATGTCATATGTGCTACTGGTCATCAAGATTGTTTCTTATGTTTGACTATTTTTGTCCCTTATATTTTCTCAGGACAAATGAAATTCAAATCCATTGTCTTTTACTTTTCACAGTTACTTTTGAAAAGATAACCTTCAGTTTAAATGAGCTACATGTATATGATTTATCTTTTCTGACTTATTTTAAGAGCTTTTTTCTTCTTTGTGATATTATTCACATTCACTATGATGTGTCTCCAGGTAAGCGCATGCACACTATTTTAGATTTATTGTGCTTTTTGAACTTGTAGTGTTGTCTTTATAAGCTCAAGTTGGTGTGGAGATTCAGAGTTGTATTTCATGAAGGCAAAAAACCTAGGCATATCTTCATGCTGAACTGTTGATAAATGTTATTCCTGGTGAAAGAACATGGATGGCTATGGAAAAGGAAGTTTCTTTTTGTTGTTGTTATGGACAACAGTTCTCAGACATAGATTCATTTAATTATGAGCTGGCAATATTCCAGGTAGTTGGGGGGAATGAATGTATCATTTCTAAAGAGAGATCTGTGCAGTATAATATAGCAAACATTTATTCTCATGCCAGACTTTTTATACATGCCTTATCTAACTGCTACTTAGTGTAGCATAAAGCCATTACAAATTGGATGTCATTTGCATTAGAAATTGGATTCCATGGAAACCATTTGGCCATATGCAATATAGAACTATCAATAGTTTCTCTAATCTATTTCTGAGACTTTTGCTAAGGAGAATATAAAATCATAAATTAGACAAAGATTTAAAAGTAATGAAATCACATTAAAAAGATTCATATAAATTTCTAATTTATCCTAAGGCTAATTACATGGAAATTTCCTTTGTCCTCACATTACATAATGTCAAAAGCTGCTATCCTAGTAAAATTTGATCATGGATTTTTTTTTCCAGAAAAGGAAGAATTTACATATCACATGAGCAAGCTATATTTTCTTTATGTTGGTGAGTATCAGAATATATTGGACTTGTAAAAGTTACATATTTTATTGTTTTTTAGTTAAAATTTTACACAGAAAATTAAGTTCTCACTTAAAAATTCTGCAGAAATTGTTTCATGACATCTGTTAGTATTTTTCCAATATATCAGCATTCTCGTTTCCATTCCAGTTTCTCTGTTTTAATTTATCTAGCCTCCTTTCCCCTCGTAGCCTTGCCATCTTTGCTCTTGGCTAAATGTTGACCATTTAATCTACAATTGATTTTTTGAGGCAGAATATTCTTAATATGTGATATTGCTTATTTCATAAGCCTATTGTTTGGCTGAAAAAT
This sequence comes from Echinops telfairi, assembly GCF_000313985.2. NCBI lineage: Eukaryota > Metazoa > Chordata > Mammalia > Afrosoricida > Tenrecidae > Echinops > Echinops telfairi. The sequence continues at coordinate 9,282,616 of NW_022103942.1, forward strand.
ACCTCTGAGAATGACTTCATTTTGAAGTGAAAATGGAATCTTAGTGCAAAAATCATGAGGACTCTTCTTGGCTTTCTAAATCCTGTAGCCCTCCTCATTTTTAGGAATGTAAGTTTTGTTCTACAATTTTCTTCCAGTCTATCTAGGACCTTTTATTGTGTCTCTAGTCAGAAAAGTGAATAGTGGTAGCAGGGCACAATCTAGTTCTTGCCTGAGGCTAAAAGAAGTCATGGTTTGGGCAAACCTTCTGTCTTGTTAACTAGTTTCTTTGAGTCTTTCATTTATTCGCTACAGACTGGAAGACACCACTGCTTGTATCTTAGATGGTCACCCACAAGTTCTTAAGACTTCAGAGCCTACTCACCAAACTAGGATGTAGAACATTATCTTTATCCCATGAGTCTGTTATGTGAAGCCCTTTAACCCACTAAAACAATCACAGGAGTTGTTTGGTTATATCAAATTCTTGATGCCTTGAGGGGGAAATATTCTGTTGTTTTTCTATTGGTCTTCAGTCATGTGTTTCAGTATTTGTTAGGTATTGTTAGGTTGTACTCTCTGACCAGTAAGCCTATTTTGTTTTGTTTTTAAATCATTTTATTGGGGCTCATACAATTCATCACAATCCATACATACATCAATTGTTTAAAGCACACTTATACATTTGTTGCCCTCATCATTCTCAAAATTCGCTTTCC
>NW_022103942.1:9284231-9287776 GCF_000313985.2 Echinops telfairi
CGCTTGTTTGCTTTCAAGCCTTTAAGACCCCAGACGCTATATCTTTTGATAGCTGGACACTATCAGCTTTCTTCACCACATTTGCTTATACTCACATCTGTCTTCAGCGATTATGTCAGGAAGGTGGGTATCATGAAATGACTTTAGCTGAGCAAGGTGCTCTTGTATTAAGGGAAGTCACATGAGGAGGCCCAATGTTCACCTGCCACCCTACTACTAAACCTATAAATATTTGCACCTAGGTCCATTTCCCCCATAATCTTAAATATAGTTACATATGCACATGTCTGTATTTAGGCTTCTATGTATGCCCTTTGCCTCCTACTCCTTTCCTCTATTTCCTTACACTTTCCTCCTGTCCCATTACCATGTTCAGCCTTCATTCTGGTTTCGGTAATTCCTCTCAGTTACCTTGCCCTTGGTCACTCCCTACCAGTCCTCCCATGCCCTCCCTACCATTGCTTTTGAACCATTTGTTGTTTTCTTGTCCCTGGGTTGGCCAACACCTCCTCCCTTCCCCTAACTCCCACACTTCCATGTCCCCCGGAGCCATTGGTCCCTTGATTTTCTTCTCACATTATTTTTTTTGTCCAGCCTCTCTTATCTAGGTGGATGTGCAGATGTATTAATATGTGCATAAAAGTGGGGATGGCTTTGACAGCACAGCACCAAAGTGGCACATAAGAACATGGCGACGAAGGCAGCAGCACCGACAAGCTAACAAACAAAAAAGCCACTGACATACAGACTTAAAAGAAGAGAGAAAAGGAAAAAAAAATAGGCTGAAAAAAAAGAAAAAGAAAAGAAAAAGCCTGTTAGTAGATCAAGGTCTGTTTGTTGACCTTTAGGAGCATTTTCCAGACGAGTCTAATGGGGTGCCATGTCCTGGCCCCAGAGTCCATCATTTGTACTCCCTCGGGATCTCCTTGCTCTGCTTCCCTGCCGCTCTATGGCATGCCCCCAGTGTTTTGCCTCAGTGTGGTGGGGTCAGCTCAGTCGCCCGTCCCACACTGTGTCTCCGGTGCTGTCCCGTGCAGGGCCATGGGTCAGTGTAGAATGTCGCATCTCGCCGTGGGGGCAGCTATATGGTCCTCTCTGTACACTGGGCCCTCCGAGCTGGGGTATCGTCCTCTGAGCTTGGTGGGCCCAGGTGTGCTTCGCTCCGTTCTGCCTCCTTCCTTTGCTTCAGCTTCCTTCTGGGCGTGGTGTGGTAGGTCAGTTCCTTTTTCATACCAGATGAACTATTTCCATTTTCTGTGGTACTACCTTCCATGGAGGGAGTTGGGCTAATTGTGGTTAGAGCCGGCGTATGGTCCAGTCTCTTTGAGGATTCCTCCACATGTTACATTGCTCTTCTGGTTTGGAGTGTCCTGATGGGGTCTGTATGCATGTTCCAGTTCTGTGGGAACACAACCAATACTCTCCCCCTGGGTGGGTTAGTGCCCTGTTCCCCCCGTGCCATCAACACAGTTTCTACCCACCCTGCTTCTCCCTCCACTTGTCCTCTTTCCCTTCTTTATGTTGGACTCTCATGTACCTCCCTTGGTGTGGCCTGCCCTCCCTCCAACTGTCTGTGCTTCCACCAGTTTATTGCGAGAAAGGTATTTATTCTTCTATTCCTGGCGCGCTGATTGTACTTACCTCAGTGGACTCATGTTATACCTGTCCTTTTGCTTTTGGCTTACCTCACTTAGCATGATTCCTTCCAGCTCTTCCCACGAGGTGAAGTGTTTCATGTGATCATCCAGGCTTTTCAGTGCTGCATAGTACTCCATTGTGTGTATGTGCCAGAGTTTACAAATCCACTCATCTATTGATGGAAACCTAGGCTGTTTCCAAGGCTTTGCGATTGTGAAATGTGCTGCAATAAACATTGGAGCACAGAAGACTGGTCATGTTTTATTTGTTGCTTCCACCAGGTATATGCCCAGTAGAGGGATGGCTGGGTCATAGGGTAGATCAATTTCCATTTTCTTTAGGTATCTCCAGATTGCTTTCCACAGTGGCTGTACAAATCTCCATGACCTCCAGCAGTGGAGGAGGGTTCCTACTTCACCACAGCCCCTCCAACAGTTGTTGCTCTCTGATTTGCTGATTTGGGCTAGCTTCAAGGGTGTTAGGTAGTATCTCATGGTTGTTTTGATTTGCATTTCTCTTATGGCTAATGACCTGGAACATTTTCTCATATGCCCATTAGCCATCAGGTTCTCCTCCCTAGTGAAGGCTCTTTTCAGTTCTTTTGCCCACTTCCTTCGGGAGTTAACTCTTCCTCTTTTTGCAGGCCATGAGGGTGTTGTAAATTTTAGTAATGAGCCCTTTGTCTGATGTGTCATTACTAAAACTCCTCTCCCAGTCTGTGGTGTCTTGTCACTCTCTTGGTGAAGTCTTTCGAGTTGCACAGGTGCTTTATTCTTATTAAATCCCATTTGTTGATTTCCAGTTCACCTGCGTGTGTACCCTTCCCTATTGCAGTGAGCCTATGAGTTCCCTGGGACAGTGCTCGGAGATTAGTCCCAATTCCCTCCTTGATGGTCCTGATGGTTTCAGGTTTAACTTCTAGGTCTGTAATCCACTTTGAGCTTATTCTTGTGCATGGGGTAAGGTAAATGTCTTGTTTCATCTTTCTACTTGTGGATATCTATTGTTTCAAGCACCACTTGTTAAAAACGGCATCCGCTTCCCACTTGATAGTTTTGGGGCCCTTGTCAAAGATCAGTTGTCTATATGCTGATGGTTTTATTCTTGGGCTTTCTATTCTTTTCCACTGGTCTGAGTGTCTGTCATTGTGCCAGTACCATGCTGATTTGACCACTGTAGCTGTGTAATGTGTAATTGTGCCAGTACCATGCTGATTTGACCACTGTAGCTGTGTAATAGGCATTAAAATCAGGTAGGGTGAGTCCTCCAACTGTGTCCTTATTCTTGAGGAGGTCTCTGCTAATTCTGGGTTTCTTCCCTTTCCATATGAAATTGGTGGTTAGTTTTTCCAAGTCTTTGAAGAAGGTTAATGGTATTTGCATTGGTATAGCATTGAATTTGTAAAGTGCTTTAGGTAGGATTGTCATCTTTACTATGTTAAGACTTCCAATCCACAAGCAGGGGATGTTCTTCCATTTGTGGAGGTCGCTTTTGGTTTCCTGTAGTAGGGTCTTATAGTTTTCCTTGTTAAGGTCTTTAGTATTTTTTGTTAAATATATTCCTAGGTACTGTATTTCAGTTTGTTCTTAACTACTGTGAAGAGTACTTCCTTCTTAATCCCCTCTTCCATGTTCCTGTCCGATGTGTATAGAAAACCTACTGACTTCTGTTAATTGATTTTGTATCCTGCCTCTCTTCTATATTCTTCTATTGCTGTAAGTACTCCAGCTTTGGAACTTTGGGGATTTTCAATGTATAGGATCATGTCATCTGCAAATAGCGATAGTTTTACCTCCTCCTCTCCCATTTGGATCCCTTTGATGTCTCTCCACTGTCTTATGTTGTTAGCCAGAACCTCCAACACAATATTGAATAGAAGTGGGGACAGGGACATCCTTGTCTTGTAC
>NW_022103942.1:9288510-9293792 GCF_000313985.2 Echinops telfairi
TTCATAGTATTTTGTGATTATCCTTTTAATCTCATTGGGGTCTGTTGTTATTGCCCCTGTTTCATCCCTCATCCTGGCTATTGATGTTTGCTCCTTAATATCCTTGGTAAGCTTTGGCAGAGGACTGTCAATTTTGTTAATTCTTTCGTAGAACCAGTATTTAGCTGCATTTATGTTATGTATTGTTCTCTTGTCTTCCCACTGGTTTAATTCTGTCCTGATTTTTATTATTTCTTTTCTCTTGCTATTTGAGGGGTTGTTTTGCTGACTCTGTTCTAGTTGTTGGAGGTTATGTGTTAACGTATCTGTCATATGCCTCTCTTCTTTTTTCATATAGGCATTTAATGATATCAAGCTACCTCTGATAACTGCCTTCTCAGTGTCGTATAAGCTTTAATATGTTGTATTTTCGCTCTCATTGGTTTCTAGAAACTTCCTGATATCCACTCTAATCTGGGCCTGTACCCATTCGTGTCACAGGGGCTCGTTGTTCATCCTCCAATTGGTTGCCCTTGCTTTCCTGGAAATCCTCTTATTAATCTCCAGCTTTATGGCATGGTGATCTGAGAAAGATGTCTGGATAATATCTATGTGTTTGAATTTACTCAGGCTGGACTTGTGTCCCAACAAGTGGTCTATTCTTGAAAAGATCCATGTGGACTAGAAAAGAATGTGAAATCCTTTGCGTTTGGATGGAAAGCTCTATAAATGTCTATCAGGCCCTGTTGCCTAATTACATTGTTTAGCTCTATGGCGTCTTTGCTGAGCTTCTTTCCCAGTGATCTGTTTTTCTCTGATAGCGGAGTGTTAAAGTCGCCTACTATGATTGTTGAGTCCGTGATTTCTTTTTTCATCTTTCTAATTGTTTGTTTGACGAAATTTACCACACTATTTTTGGGAGCATAGATATCCAATATCCTAAGTGCTTCTTGGTTTACTGAACCTTTGAGCATTATGTAGTGTACCTTTTTTTGACTCTTTTTATGGTTTGGATCTTGAAATCAATATTGTCGGAGATTAAGATAGCCACCCCTGCCTTTTTGGAGTTAGAATTCGATTGGTAAACTTTCTGTCAACCCTTTATTCTTAGCATATTCTTGTCTTTGTGCTTAAGATGTGTCTCTTGCAGGCAACAAATTGATGGATTATGTTTTCTGAGCCAGTCATCAAGCCTTTTTCTTTCAATGTACGAATTGAGTCCATTGGAATTCAGAGTTATTATCACTATCTGTGGGTTCATAGTTGTCATACACTGTTTTGTATTTTGGGTCTTTACCTATCTCACCTCATATCAGTGTGTTGTGTTTGAGTGGAGATTTTTTATGTTGTCTACTTTTCCATCTGAGACCCTCTTGTCCTGGTAATTGTGGCTGGCATGTTGGCTTCTAGATGAAGATGGGCTATATGGTGATCTCCTGTTTGTCCTTGGTGGAGGTTGATCCTCTGGCCATAGTGAATCAGCCAGTATCTTCCGCAGGCTCGGGTGTATTGAAGCATATTATTTGAGTCTTTCCTTGTCCTGGAAGACCCTTATCTCACCATCTATCTTAATAGATAACTTGGCAGGGTACAGGATTCTGAGGGAGGCATATTTTTTCCTTCAGCTTTTGGAAGATGTTGCTCCATTCTCTCCTCCTCTTCATGGTATCTGCTGATAGGTCTGAGCATATTCTTACCTGCGTTAGTTTGTATGTGATTGTCTTCCTTTCTCTTACTGCTTGTAAAATTTTCTCTTTTTCCTCTAAATTGAATATTTTTACTATTATATGTCTTGGGGTGTTCTTCTTGGGGTCTAGTCTAGCTGGCGTCCTTTCTGCTAACTGTGTGAGTGCCTGGTTCTCCCTTGTTAGGGTGGGAAAGTTTTCTTCCAGAAATTCCTTTGCTATCTTGGCTGTTGACTTGTGTGTTGTGTTGAGCACAGGTAGACCGATAATTCCAATATTATTCCTCTTCATAGTATCTGTCATTGATCTCAAGCTATCTTCTGTTTCTTTAAATTTCCTATCTGACTGTCTTTCTCGCTTGCTTACGTCTCTTTGAGTGTCCTTGAGGTCGCTGATATGGTTCTCTGCCTCCTCAAGCCTAATCATAAATTCTGTGACCTTGTGTGTGGCTTATGCTACCTCTTCTGTTAGCTCCTGCAGTTCCCTTTGGTGGGTGGACTTCATCCCCTCTATTGTGGACTTAATTCTCTCTATTGTGGACTTCATCTCCTCTATTATGGCATCCTTGTTCTGGGTTGCTTCCTTCAGCTCCTGTATTACTGTGAACAGACTTCTGAAGATTTCCTTCTGTGGCAGATCTGTATCTGTTTCTTCTATGAGAGATGTTAGCTCTGCTACTGTTTTGTCTCTCTGTTGTTTTTTTTTGTTGGGAGTGATGTGGTCTGTTGATTTGTCCTCAATTCTTTCATAGGCCCTATGTTTCTGGGAGGTCAGGGTGCCCTTATCTGTGTTACTGTTAAGGATTCTCTCGGGCGGTTGCTTATGACCTACTCTAAGGATCGGTCTGACTGCTATGTAGGCAGAGTTCCCCGTAGGTTTAGAGACCAGCAGTGGTGAGATGTTTTAGTGACTGGAGTGGGGGGTGGGGCCTCTGTGAGTGAACCCAGGCTGCTTTGACCTGGTCTGTCACAGTACCCTTAGCAGCCCTTTTATTGGTTTGTTTAGTAATAAAAAAAGAAATCATTAAAAATTAAAAAATAGTTTTAAAAAATTTGGGGGAGGAAAAAGAGAAAGAAAGGAGAGAGAGAAGGAAGAAGAAGCTATAAAAGAGGAGAGAAAAGAAGGGACAAAAGTGAAAGTGGGAGAAGAAAAAAGAGATAGAAGGAAGACCTATAGAAAAGGGGCAGAAGAGAAGTAATAGCAATAGTGAAAAAGGAGGAAGAAGGGAGAGAAGAAAGCACAGAAAGTAAAAGAGAAAAAAGAGTATAGCAGAAAGAGATAAAAGATATATATATATATATGTATATATTTAGATTTCCACCCCTTCTTTTCCCTCCAAGTTCTAGCGATGCCTAATAGAAGGTGGAGGTGGGCGAGGCCTCGCTGCCACAGGACGTGGTGCTGATCTGGGCTCGGGAACAGGCCTATGTGAGGGGAAATTGCTATTCAGATCAGCAAGCCTTCACAGTTCCCTGCAGGCCTGTAGAGGGGAGCATGCGGGCAGAGGCCACACAGGGGGAGCCTGTGGGCAGTGGCTAAGCAAGCGGGGGATGCCCCACCGGGCAAGCTCCTGCACCGTCAGGAAAAGACTGGGGCCGCAAGTGGTGTTGAGAGGCAGAGGTCACAATGCCCGCCTCCTATGCTGGCTGGAGAGGGCTGGAGCAGGCTTGGAGCTGGTTCTGGGGATCCCGTGGGGCAGTGGAGTGATAGGCGCTGGTGGAGCACACAGACAGCTCCAGAGGGTGCCGAAAAGCCACTTCACAGGCTTCCTAGCTGGCGGGCAGGCGTTTATCGCTGGAGCCGCCGGCCCTGTGAGCTGCACAGGCTCCTTAGCAACGTGGACAGCGCCAGACGGGACAACTGCGGCTCTGGCGGGAAGCAGCCAACAATGGAGACCATGCTCTGCCCTGCAGGGAGTGTGTCTTCCGGCAGGCTCGGAGCCACTAGGTGTGTGAAATCTCTCAGCGCCCCAGGGAGGGCAAGGTCACTGTGGCAAGTGTGCAGAACCCTGTCTCTAAAGCGCCCAGTGGGCATGAGCACCCACTGTTCTGCAGCAGGTGGGTTTAGTGCTCCACTGGGGCTCCTGCAGAGACGCAGTGTCACGGAGAGAAGCGGGCTTGGAGCCAGCGGGAAATGCACAGCTCCGCTTCCTGGGCCGGGAATGGAGTGGGAGTTAGGCTATGGTGGTGGCTGGCCGGCAAACGGGGTGGTGGTGGAGAGCTCCCAGGCAGCAGTGGGGGTGGATGATCCCCTTTGAGGGTCGCCCAGGCAGCCCCCGGTAGAGTGCAGGTCAGCCACCCAGGGCTTGGATGGATGGAGGGAGGGACATGGACCCAGGAGCAGATCTCTGCCATGTGAGGAGAGGGGAATGACAGAAAAGGGGCGCTTCTCTCCTAGGTGGGTGGCCCACAAGTGGGAAGCTGCTGTCTGGTGTCCCGCCACCACTGCGCGTGTCTCGGCAGAACAGGCAAGTGACTCTGCGTGCGGGGTCCCGGTCTGGGGATGGAGTGGGGCTAGAGGTAGCCTAGGTCACGATGGCAGGGGCTTAGTGACCCGCGATGTCCCATGAATCGGGCCCTGGATCACTGAGGCCCCAGCTCAGGACAAATGTGTGGGGTGATGGCCTCGGGGATATTTCACTCACCAGACTCCTACCACTCGGCTACCTAGACACCAAACCCGCCTTGTTCGAGAGAGCTCTCAAAGTAAGCGGGTCCCCTGGTCCGCCATCTTCCCGGACACAAGCCTGTTGTTTTGAATTTTATTTTACATTTTCTTAGACACCATCGAGGACTTTCTAATATGATCCCTCACATAACAATTGATAGTGGTAATTGGGCACCATTTAGTTCCTCTACTTTCAGGTCATGAAGACTGATGATCATGTAGTACATATGACCCCTGGAATAATTATTTCTATATATCTTTTCTTTTCTTAACCCTGTTTTCCTTCAGTCAAAGAAATTAATAGTTGCACCTTATATGGCCACTCATGAACTTTTAAGATCAAAGCAGGATGTAAAACATTGAGACCCCAGGACAAAGTGTTTGGATATGTTTCAACTTTCCCCCCTGGATTTGCCACAATGTTTATGGAAATATTATTAGCAAAGGAAATACTTATATACAAATATACCATGTACTCTGCCAAACCTACACATATACAAACACACACACACATCCATATAGTCACACATTCAACCTGAATTAAGATCTCTACTTGTCTATCCAGGTATTAATACTTAATCATTATTGCAATAATGTTTTCATAATAATATTTATCTTTGTTGCCTTTGATTCTTGCACCACCTCCACTGTCCATCATTTTCTGCTGACGTCCCTCTTCTTGAATATTTCCTGTCCTTACCACAATTAACATGTACCTACCCTCAACTCAGAAAATTTCCATTTCTTACCTCTCACCCCTGTTAACCATCAGAGAATGTACTTTTAGTGTTAAAACATCCTCTTGGGTTTTTACAATAGTGGTCTGTATTAGTCTAGGTACTTTGGAGAAACAAATCCACAGCAACTCACGGATAAGAGAATTTTATGTAAAGAAAAGGTGCATCACAAAAACATCCCAACCCAATGCTGCCCAAGCCCACAAGTCCAACA
>NW_022103942.1:9295593-9318109 GCF_000313985.2 Echinops telfairi
AAGCAGGGAACTGCTAAGGCAGCTGCACCCGATGCAACCATCACAAAACAAGAGACCCGAGAACTAGAAAGGCGAGGCTTCACCACCCATTTATCCCTCTGCCTTTCAACCAGCACCACATGTGATTATCGGCCAGGCTGGCACAATTAACTAAATCATGGTCTTATATAATGTTATTCTTGTTGTTAGGTGCCGTTGAGTCAGTTCTGAATCACGTTCTGACTCATAATGACCCTATGTACAACAGCACACAAAACTGCCCAGTCCTGTGTTATCCTCACAATTGTTCTTAAGTTTAGGATCGTTGTTGCAGCCAATGTGTCAATGTATCATCTCAAGGGTCCTATTTTTCATGGCCCTTCAACTTTACCAAACGTGAATGTCCTTTTCCAGACTTATCTGTTGATAACATGCACGGAGTATGTGAGACAAAGGCATGCCATCCTCACTTCTAAGGAGCATTCTGGCTGTACTCCTAAAACAGAGTAGTTTGTTTTTATAGCAGTCCATGACAGTTTATTTCTTTTCCATTTTTTATTTTGGAGTCTCTGCTTTCAAGTCTTTTTTTTACAGAGTTATTGACATATGATTTGTGTAACATACAGTTCAATGTTTTAAATATATTAGTAGAGTTGTGCAATCATTTCCACAATCAATTTCATTCATTCTTGCATCCATTATTATTAGCTCCCCATTTTCCCCAACTTCTCCTGCCATCACCATAAGGAGCTATTAATCTAGTTACTATTTCTATAGCTTTATCTATCCTGATTTCATATAAAGAAAAGCATACAAAAATAAAGGTCATAGCAATAATAAAATCTCAACCCAAAGGAAAGCAGAAAATTATTAAAAGTATGAAAAGTTAACAGTGGGTCAAAAGGACAAATTGAAAAAATCTTAAATTTTAACCTAACAATATCTATATCTGTAGTAATCTAGTTTCTAGTGAACTTTATCTGAGTACAAGAGTATTCATGTCCCTGATCAATGGTCCCAGGGAGTTCAATGGAGACTTCATCCATGTAGGAAGACTGCAAATGGATTTTGAGCTTTCACTGTCATCCATTGCCTTCTGCAAACCAGGTCTTAAAAAATTATACCCCAAAACAATCCTTTCATTTGGTCTTGGATTTTGTTATTTACAATTCTTGAATCACATGCTCTGGTGTGTTCCATCCATGTGGACTTTTCTGGTACCTCACATAGATGGATAGCTGCCTTTTTTTTTTAAAGACAAGCCTTTGAGACTCTACATGCTGTTTTTTATGAAAGCTGGGTACCATCTGATTTCTTCACTATACTTTGTGATATTACCCATATCTTCAGTGATCACTTCATAAGGGCAAGTATTGAGTGGGGTCAAACCATAAGAACTAATTGTTCTTAGATTAGGGTTTACTATTAAGTTCAAGCTCAAACTCCATTCATATATCTAAGGTTTATAGATTTATATATTCTTTGTCCACTTCAGCAGCAACATTATCACCTTATTGAGAAATAATATAGGTAATCTGCAGTGGACATTTTATATTTCAAATAATAGTATTGTACATCTAGTTGGTGATATAGAATTTTATATATTAGTGATAAAAGGAACTGTAGGAAAGCTTACTAGATTCAAATACATGGAACCTTTACAAATAAATGTGGATTAACAACTTAAGTGACAGAACACTGCTTAAGGAAGCAAAGTCAACATTTTCATAATGCTCATTCACTAAGGCAAAACTATGCCTGCAGAACTAAGAGATATTGAAAAAGGCAAAAGAAAATATGTATATTTCAAAATATGTATAGCAAATGTATATGGGTCTTAAATTGTCCATTATTGAACAACCTTGAAAGCAAGAGGTTTGAACTTAAGTCCAAGGATTTCCAAGTCCATGATAGTGAGATAAGGGTCATTTACTTTTCATGCTGGAGTGTTTCAGCTTTAAGTCCAAAATAGTACTTCCGTTCCTTTTATCAGAAACGTGTGTTTAAAGTAAAGTCTGACTCATTTAGAAGGATTTCTAAATCAGATCCTTCTGATATTGCCTATGAAAACAGTGAAGTTTTGAAACAGCAAAGTCTAAAGTCTACGTAGTGTATAGCACACACCCTGGTTCCTCAAGGGTAGAAAGGAAATTTGGTCAAAAAGCATAACTAACAGCACTTTGCAGAATGAATTCTCCCATTGAGGGTGTATACTTGAAATGGTAAGCATTTTTCATAGGGGCAAACTGCCCCTTCCTAGTTTACCTACTAACAGAAGTGAAATCACCCTCTCTGAGACAGACATTTATACCTCCTCCTCTTGTCCTAAATTTCCATTGAAGTTCACTGAAGATCACTATATGATTGTCTATTAAATTGGAATGATATTGGGAAAATGTTATTTGACTGGATCTATTTGGTCTTCTTCCAGCCCCCACTAAATTAAAAAGCTGATCCCAGCTGGGATGAGGCCTCCTTTTGAAGTGGCTTTAGAGGTGTACCAATGAGCTCATTATAAATAGTTCATAAGCATTAGACCAAAAGTCCCACAACATTGCTTGGGAGACAAGATTAAATTATTACATGCCCTAAGAACAGATGCCAGACTTGGTTTTAGTGTTTATCCTTATAGTAGTGGTTTGATATAATATTTTTCTTTTTGAGATTGACTAGCTTTGATCAGCATAATGTTCTCCAGATCCATCATTTTGTGAGATACTTTGTGGTTCAACAATATTTTTTTGTGATGTGTGTGTGTGTGTGTGTGTGTGTGTGTGTGTGTGTGTAATCTCAAAATTTTTATCCATTATTCTACTGATTGGCTTTTGGTCGGTTTCCAAATTCTTGCTATTGTGAACAGTGCTATGATGAATATAGGTGTGTATAAGTCCATTCTTGTTATGTCTCTCTCTTCTTTAGGGTATTTCCCAGCATTGCTAGATTAAATGGAATTTGTAGTTCCAGTTTTTTGAGGTATTGACATAATGCTGTTGACACAATGCTGATATATACAACCACAGAGGTTGTATATATTTCAGACCTACCAGAAATGGATGAGAGTTTTACTCTCTCCACACCCTATACAGCATTTGTTGTTTTCTGTTTTGTTTTTCAGAAATGGGTCATCATTGTAGGTGTAAGGTGATAGTTCATCATTGTTTGGATTTGTATCTCCCAGATGGCTAATGATTGTGAATATTTTTCATGCGTTTGTTATGTCATTCATGCGAATGTCATTTTCAGTGAACTATTTATTCATGTATTTTGCACCCTTTAAATTGGAATATTTATTTTTCTTATCGAGGTATTACAGTTTTCTATAGCTTTTAGAGATTAGCCCCTTGTCTCTTGTATCATTGCTAAAGTTTTTTCTCCCATTCTTTAGGCTCTCTTTTATCCTTTTGATGAAGTCTTTTGATGCATGAAATGATCTTATTTTTAGTAGATCCCACTCATCTATTTTGTCTTCTTCTGTATGTGCTTCCTTTGCTATGTTAGATTTTATGTTTATGTCCTGTAATAGGGCCCTTACATTCCCCTATTTTCTAATGCTGATCTTTCTAGCTATGAGATTTAGATTTTGATCCATCCTGAGTTTGTTTATATACATGGGTTCAGATATGGCTCCACTTTCATTGTTATGCAGATGGAGATCCAATTTAGCCAACACCATTTGTTGAAGAGACAATATCTTCCTACTTAATATTTTGGCCCTGTGTCAAAGAGCAGTTGCTTGTAGTAGTATAAGCTACAGGTCTTTTCAGTACTAGGATTTAGTTAATTTAGTAACTGGTTCACTGCCCTAATGACTCTTTTAAGTATAAAAAACTGAAATACTGAAATGTTATTTATTATTTTGTACTATTTATACATAAATTAGAACAATAAAAGAAGTACACAAAACTATTTTATAATAATGCTAGAATATTAATTTAAAAAGAGTAAATATTTCCTTACCAAAAAAACTAACAAAATTGTTATTTAAGATATTTCTATATTGCTTGTTTGGTGTCCCCACTTGTAATATTCTTTGCTTTTCTCTGAGCATCACTGGTTATATGATTTATCCTTAATTATTTTTTCACTGTAGGAATAGGATCCTATTCCTTTAGAGGTAGACCAAATAGATAATAGTCATTGTGTTTGATACATTAGAAACAGTTAAGTATTGTGGTAGTTACATAATCTGTTGTTAATTTAATAGGACTAAGAGTGAAGGGGTGGAGTCTAGCTTTTCAATTAGGATGGAGCTTGATGATCTCATTTGGAGGTGCTAAGGAGTTAAATGACTCATGGGACACACGCTCACTCCCTGCAAGACAAGCTTACTGACAAGCCACATGAAGACAGGCTGATGACAGCCAGAGCCTTGGAGCTGGAGAAACCATGGGGAGACCCCTGGCAGCACTGAGATGCTTCCACTGCCACTGGACCCACAAGACTTCCCACCCACTGGCCTGTGATCATCCTGCATTCGACATCATTGTATGTGTTTCATGAGTCTGAAAGGGACTTTATTGATCGGTACCGGACATATGGGCTAATATTAGATTTATGGACTTAATCCGGACAGGGCTGGGTTGTTTTCTCAATATTCATGAGATTGACAGGCTAGACTCTACCCCATTCACTCTCAATAGTCATTTGCTCTGGTACATTAAGCTCTTTCTTATACACATATGAGTGTCGATGAATTTGTTTCTTTATTCTGCACAGACTAACCCTGGTGTCTTCTCTAAACATGTTATGCTCATCTTTGAAAACCACCACCTTTCTGCTTCTACTGAAGTTACAGCAATTGTTCTGACAATATTTTTCCCTTTCTGAACACTTTCAGAAATTGCATAATTCATGGAATATTTTTATTATTTCACTCATGGGTGTAACACAAAGCTGAAGCAATTGATAGTGTATCATCCTCTGGTTGTTTGGCACTTTTCTCTTTATGTTATGTTTGTTTGCTGAAGTAACAAGCAAAAGGGAATAAAAATGTAGATTTCATCGAAAGCATAACAAGTTTTTTTTAAATGAATAGATAAATATCACAAGTATAGTTCAGTCTAATTTCTTATATTATAGATGGAATGAAAATTACTATTAGTGCTTAGAATATGCAGATGAACATTTAAAAATGTGTAGGGAATGTAAATTTGTTATTTCTTTATTGGGCAGCTGCCCAGCCACCCACCTTAAAAAGAACCCTGATTACAAGTTCCATGTTAACAATTGGTTCACTGAACTCAACAGAAAAATAGGTATCAGTTCTGCTGAACCAGTACGAACCACTCAATTCTATCACTGGGTCTCTATCTATCTATCTATCTATCTATCTATCTATCTATCTATCTATCATCTATCTATCTATCTATCTATCTATCTATCTATCTATCTATCTATCTATCTATCTATCTAATTGTAGTAGTACCAAGCTGTTTTTAACTACTATGGCTGTGTTTAATTTTTATGGTTGAATAGTGTGGGGTCTCCAACTTTGACCTGTTTCTTAAGTAGTTCTTGCCTGAGCCTCTTCTCTCTCCATATGAAGTTGGTAATTAGTTTTTCCATTTCTTTTTTTTTCGTTTGGAAATATATCTCACTCAATATTCAGAGATAAAAAGGTTAACTATTCTTTCCATTATTTTCTGTAGGTAAGTCCTTTTTCAATATTGAAATCGGATGGCAATTTATTTCTGGCATTTTCCCAAGCTACTCTGAACAAGATGATCAAGGCCATCATAACACAACATATTACAACATAAAGACTATTCTGTTCACCAATTCTGGCACACTTGCAAAATATACCCTATGGTCCAGTTTTATTTCTACCCAGGACACTGGGAGCCAAGAATCGAATATAAGCACAGGTACATGTAAGCAGCAAGATTATAGTCAACAAAATCTGAAAATTGAAAATTGTAGACATAGTGAGACCAGTGAAGCCCCAGCCTCATCACCTTTTCCAGTTTTTCTATTTCTTAAATAATAAAATTGGGATTTGGATCAGAATTGCATTGTATTTATAGACAGCTTTGTGTTGTATTGACATTTTCATGATATTAAGCCTTCTTGTCCATGAACATGAGAAATTATAACACACTTATGGAAGTCTCTTTTGGCTTCTTATAATACTATGATAATATTTCCTATGTAAAAATCTTTCGTTTCTCTGGTTAGATTTGTTCCTATATGTTCTAACTTTTCTGTGGCTATTGGAAATGGAATTGTTTTCATAATGTCTTTTTCAGAGCTCTCTTCATTAGTATACAGGAATCCAACTGATATTTACTTGTTAATCTTGTATCCTGTCATATTGAAGAATCTTTCTATTTTTCAACAATCTTTTCCCCAAATATTTGGGGTTTTCAACATATAAAATTATATCATCTACAAATAGTAAGAGTCTTACAACCTCTTTGCCCAACTGTATTCCTTTGATTTATTTTTGCTCTGTATTGGTTCTGGTTAAGATGTGAGTGGTGATACAGGGAGGGTAGAGGGAGGGTGCATTAGAAAGAGGGAACCAATTACAAGGATCTACATATAACCTCCTCCCTGGGGGATGGACAACAGAAAAGTGGGTGAAGGGAGATGTCAGACAGGGCAAGATATGACAAAATAATAATTTATAAATTATCAAGGTTTCATGAGGGAAGGGGAGTGAGTAGAAAAGTGAAAAATGAAGACCTGATGCCAGGGGCTTAAGTGGAGAGCAAATGTTTTGAGAATGATGAGGGCAATGAATGTACAAATATGCTATACATAATTGATGTATGTATGGATTGTGATAAGAGTTGTATGAGCCCCTAATAAAACGATTAAAAAAATGACTAGGACAGTGTTCAATAAAGTGGTGGTAGGGGCCATCATTGTCAAGTTCCTGTTAGTATGGAAAATGGTTTACAGTTTTTTCCCTGTTAAGCAGGATGTTGGCCATTGGAGTTTTATACGTGGCTTTTATTATGTTGAGAAGGGTCTCCTCTATCCCTATTTTATTGAATATTTTTATCAGGAATGAGTGTTGGATATTGTTAAATGCCTTTTCTTTGTTCAATGATAAGATAATTTAGTTTTTATTTTTTGTCTTATGCAGTACATTATATTGATTTTTCTAATATTGAACAATCGTGTACCTACCTGGTAAGAATCTACTTGATCCTGGTATATTTTTTGGGGGGGTGTTGAGAATATTTATTGGCCAGGATTTTGTTGAAATTTGTGATTTTATGTTAATAAGTTATGAAAATGTAGTTTTCTATCCTTGTGGCATCCTCACCTTATTTTCATATCAGGTATATGCTCGTTTCATAAAATGAGTTCAGGAATATGTTGTTTCTATCCTGATGAACTGTCCTTTCTTGAGAAGGTATACTGAGTTTGATTAATGTATTCTATGGTCTTTCATTCGGAGCATATGTGTTTAATATGGTTGGGCCTACTTGTTCTGTTGTCTCTTTAATCATTTTGTAGTTTCTTTTTTTTTTTGTCTTTTGTCTTTCATGATTTTGTGAGTATTGAGATTTATTTTATCAGAGATTAATATTGCCACTCTAGCTTTTTTGACTGCCATTAACTTGGTCAAATTTTCTTCATCCTTTGATTTTGAACTTTTTTTTTCCTCCTTGTGTTTAAAGTGTGTCTTTTTAGGCAACATATTGATGGGTCTTGTTTTCTGATTTAGTCTGCTCATTCTCTGTCTCTTGACTAGTTCACTTAATGAACTGAAATTCACTGTCATTATTATTGCATGTGTGTATGCTGTTGTTATTTTGCTGTGTGGTTTGTGTGTGTGGTTTTATTGGTTTACTTGTTGTTCCTCTATTTCTGTGTTGTTTTGAGCACCGTTTCCATTATACTATTTTCTAATTGTTGTTCATCAGTACTCTGCTCTCAGGTTTGTCAGCTGCTAATGTTGATTCTCAGCACAAAATGTTTCCATTAAAATTTCTTTTGTGATGCTCTACTTCTTTTTACAAATTCCTTTGTCTTTTTTGTCTGTAAATACCATAATCTCTCCATCGTGTCTGTGGAATAGTTTTCCTAGATCTAAGATTCCTAGATATAAGCTTCTTGGTTGGCCATGTGGGGCAGAACTTTATGTCGTTCCGTTGTCTTCTTACCTGCATGATTTCTGCTGAAAATCCAAACTCTTAGTTTTATTGGTTTTCCTTTGTGGGTGACTCTCATAGGATACAACCCTGCTGCACACGTTTCTTGGTTTAAAATCAAGTAATATTCTCTTGCTCTGCTCACACAACTGCCTCTTAATCCAAGTACAAGTTCCACATGAGCACAATGAAGTGCTCTGGAATTCTCATTCTTCTTAATGTTATCCATAGTTTGTTATGATCCATAGAGTCGAATGCTTTGTCATAGTCAAAAAACACAAATAAATATTTTTTTATTCTCTACTTTCAGCCATGATCCATTTGACATCAGCAATGATATACCTTTACTCTGAAACCACCTCTGAATCCTGTCTGAACCTCTGGCAGCTCCCTCTCAATGTACTGTTGCAACAAGTGTTGGATGATTTCAGTAAAATTTATTTGTATGTAATATCAATGATATTCCTCTATAATTTGATCATTCTGTAGACTCATCTTTCTTTGGAATTGATACATTTATGGATCTCTTCCAGTCAGTTGGTCAAGTACATATCTTCCAAATTTCCTGGCATAGAGAAATGTTTCCAATGTTTATCAGCTTGTTGAAACATTTCCATTGGTATTCCATCAATTCCTGAAGTTTTGTTTTTGGCTAATACTTTCAGTGCGGCTTAAACTTCTTCCTTTAGCACCACTGGTTTTTGCTACATCCTGAATGGTGGACTGTTAACTACTTCATTTTGAAACATTGTCTCCATGTATTCTTTAAATCTTCTTTGGATACTTTCTGCATCATTCAATATTTTGTCTATAGAATATTTCAATATTGTAACTTGGGGCTTGAATTATTTTCTTGGGTTCTTTCAGTTTAAGATATACTGAGTGTGTTTTCACTTTTGGTTTTCTAACTCAGGTATTTCCACAAATCATTATAGTATTTTACTTTGTCATCTCGAGTTGCCCTTTGAAATGTTCTGGTCAGCACTTTGGCTTAATCATTTCTTCCTTTTGCTTTACTCTATGATTAACAGAAAGTTTCAGAATATATTCTGACATATATTTGATCTTTTATTTCTTTCCTGTATTTTAAATGGCCTTTTGCTTTCTTCATAAATGATGTCCCCGGGGTCTTTGTTATTAGCGTGTATTGTATCAAATCTATTCTTGAAATGGTCTCAAAATTCAGGTGGCATAGATGCAAGGTTGCACTTCAGCTCTCTTGGACTCGTTTTTACTTTCCTCAGCTTTAACCTGAACCTAAATATGATCTGTTGATGGTCTGTTCCACAGTCAGTCCCTGGCTGGTTTTAGCTATTTATTTTGGGCTTCTCCATTTTTATTCCCACAGATGTGGTCAATTTTATTTCTGTGCATTCCATCTTGAGAAATCCATGTTGACTTTTGTGTTGTTGAAAAAAATTATTTGTTAAGAACAAGTCATTGGTCTTGGAAAATTCTATCACGTGGCCTTCAGCTTTGTTTCTATCACCAAGAACATTATTTTACAAGCAATGTTCCTTCCTTTTTACTTCCAACTTTTGCATTCTAATAATTAGCAATGCATCTTGATTGCATGTTTGATCAATTTCCAATGGGAGACAGTGGTAGAAATCTTCAATTTCTTAAGCACTAGTTTTTGTGTTAGGTGCATAAATTTGAATAATAGTTGTATTGATTGTATTTCCTTGAAGGCAGATAGGATAATTCTATCAGACAGCCTTGTACTTCAAGATTGATTTTGAAATGTTCTTTTGGACAATGTATGCCGGGCTATTCCTCTTCATTGTGACCTTCCTGGCACAGTCAATAATTTGTTTTTCAGATTCAAACGGCCAATGCCAGTCTGTTTCAGTTCACTATCTTTATGCTTTTCATTTCATTTTTAAGCACTGCTAATTTTCCTAAATGTACACTCCACACATTTCAAGTTCTAATGATTCGCAGACTTCTGCAGTTGTTTCGCCTTATTTTGAGTCATAACCCATCCACAAATGATGACACTGAAGCCTTCACTCCCATATACTTTACCCCGCTAACTTCACCATGGTCAACCCCTCCTCAGTCACATGTCAACTGCCCTCCAATCATAGAAGCCCATCCTGTGGCACTCTCTCTGACAATGTTCTTCTTCCATTCATCAGGCCTTCAGTGTCTGACGATGTCTGAAGCTGAGCATAATGTTTTCAGTAACCACTTCTTCTTAACTGGGCAGCCTATTCCTTCTTTATTGTCTGTTCTTAATCTGAAAGTTCAGCTGAAACCCATTCACTCTGCATGACCCTGCTGGTGTTTGAAATAACGATGTATACCTTTCAGCATCACAGCAACATGCAAGGAACCACAGTACAACAAAGTGACAGAGAAGCGGTGGAACCCTACAGCACCCTGTGTTCCCAGGTTATCTCCCATCCAACTATGACCTAGTTCCAACCCTGCTTAGTTTCTGAGATTAAACGAGACCAGGAGTGTTCAAGGTGATTTGGCCATAGACAACACCGTAATTAGCACATTTAATCTTTTTGCTTTTATCTTTTTCAATTGCAACACCAGCATAAGGGCTTTCACACGTCTCCAGAAGTCACAGATATCTCACCCACGAACATAATTCAAGTTTCTGAAGCTTCTGGCAATGATCCTTTTTCTAGGTTATATTAGCCTGGACCAGAATTTCCCAAGGGTGTTCACTTGAACATTAGTTCTTAAGATGTTATTATGTATAACATGAAAAAAGCCCCACAGTAAACACATAGTTTGGGGAAATACTTAAGAAAATGTAAACAGGTTCTTTTAATCCAGTGTTAATTCAATGTGTACTTATTTTCCATGTACTGCTTTATGAGCATTCAACATGATACAACAAGGTCTTGCCATCTTGACACCTCGATTCCTTTGGAGGACATATATAAGCAGCAAATGTGTGATATTTATATGAGATAAAGAAAATTATTCTAAAGGAATTTAAAGCAGAAAAGGGGATGAACAGTAATGGAGTGGAATTTATGTTAAATGGGTGGAAAAAGGAGGGTCTTTGAGAGATGTTGTTTGGGCAGAACTATGAATGAAATTTGGGACTCAAATATACCATGAATTGAAGATAGTTTTCAAAAGCAGAAGTAAAAGAAACTTTAAAGGGTCCCATGTGGGAACAAGCTTGGTGTCTTAAATGATTGTCTAAGCAATCATTATCCCTAGACTGTAACCCTGAGTCGAACAGAGGGAGTCCTTCCTTCATTTGTTCGGTCGGTCGGTCGGTCGTTCGTTCCTTCCTTCCTTCCTTCCCTCTTTTCTTTCCTTTTTATCATTTTGTCCCCAGAGCCCAACACAGTACCTGGCTAATCATAAACACTTCATATCTATTGAATAAATAGAGGGAATGAGATTTAAGTATGATATTTTATCTTTGGTGTACTACTGAAAAATACATAATAAAAATTATTCTAAAGAGAAAAGGAACTGAAATTGGTATCAAGGTGTTGGAGTTTTGTGTGACACCAAAGAGAAGGAGGCTCAGGAGGCTCAGGAATGCAGCACCACTGGAAGCTGTCACAGATCTGTGATTTATGATTTTGATGTAAATCTGAAGAATAGTGTTTCAACACTAGAGGAACAATAATAAAAAAAGAGAAAATGTCTGAAACACAATCCACCATTAGGAAAAGCAAGGCTAAGTAGAAGTCATGGAGAAACTTGTTTGGGGTTATTAATCTGGAGGGAATTTCAATCAGTATAATTCTTCATCTATTAAATAGATTGCTCCATAAGACAATGAATTCTCAGAAAGTACTTCAGCATTATCTGGTATGCCATCTTGTGAGCAATACTACAGATCAGTTTCCTAAATTAGATGGAGAATACAACAAAATGCGTTTTCTTCTACATACAGTGTTTTAAAGCATAAAGTTTTATCCTTGAGATATTGATTATCTAGGAGAGAAAATGAAACAAAAATATAAAGAATCATGTGTTGAATGACTTAAAAAAAGGTAAGTTAAATGTATCTCAACTTGTAAAGAACAAAGATCAGTTCTGAACGAGGAGACCCAAACGTGTTTTGTTGGAGAAGGTACCGTTACAGCCAGGTCTTGAGGTGGATAACATATTCAATATGTAAAAGAGAGCCATTCTTTTAAAATTAAACAGTCATGGCAAAGGTGGTGGGAAGGTACAATTTCCAGAATAGTAGTTTACATATGTTGAAGCATAAAGTTTGAGGTAACTAAGAGATAAGTTTAGAAAGTGAAGCGTATCTTAAAATTAAGAAAAGCTTAGAAAAGTTATACTGAAAGGTCCATAGAAATCATCTCTTCCCTAACCACCCATTTATAAAAATAAATTGAAACCCAAAACATGAACTACCTTGTCATATGCTGTGCTGATATGAGATGGCTGAGAATGCCTTTGAACCCAGATTCTCTTTTCTGAAACTGTGGGGCGAAAGCTGTTTTGTCCTTAGGCAAACAAGACAGGGTCACCACATTTCATGGCTCAAGGCCATGGAAGCATGCTGATGGCGCATCCTTGGAGATGATTGAGGTCGCTCCGGGTCTGTCTCTTCGCCTGAGATGAAACAGACCCTTTGCTTCCTGTCACCTGGCAAAGCTGCAGAAAGCAGCCGCTGGAAACTTGTTGGGTTTTTTATGTTCCCAGACTTATCCTCCCCTCCTCTCTCTGAATAACTTTGTTGAAGTGTTAATGCTCATTTGCATACTCTTCAAGCATTTTAAAGTGTCCTTCTGGGTAAATGTGTCTCATGTTGCAGGCTGCGTGGAGCGAAGTAATTTAAGCCTGGCCCCAATAAAACTCTGGGTCCCGGAGTGTCTATATTTCATGGACCCCTGTGCCTTCACCTTTGGCTATCACTTTTGTCTATAAGCTTTCTCCTTGGTGATCACGCTCTCTTAAACCTGTTCAATTTGTAAAATAAGAGCCAGTCTTTACATTAACTTATAGAAAACCAGTGACTTTGCATTACTTTATACTACAGTCTGTTTTCACTACACCTAATGGTAGATTTTTCGATAGCTGTTAGTGCCAAGGGAAGCCATTTTAATATGTCTTTTATCTAACTCATACTGGGAGTCATTGAAAGATGTTGAGTACGGAGTGCATTATACAGTTAGAGCTGAGCTGCAAAAATATTATTCATTGTATGGTTGAATGAAAAAATAAGGGAGGCCAGTGGAGAAATTGAAATTGGAAAGGGGAACTGTTTTCTGAATGACTTGCTATCTAATATGCATCTTATTAGAATTATACAATAGGCAAAATAAAATGTGGGACTAGAGATGTTGAGAGGTTTTAAGTCTTGAGAAAGAGATCTGGAGGTCGTCCACATAAAGTGATCGAAATTCAAGCCATAAGCGTAAATAACCTTTTTAAAAAAACATGATAAATGAAAAATGGAAAAGGCAAATCACAGAAACCTTAAGGAGTATTCACATTTCTGTATGGAGATGATGGAAGGAACCCAGTAATGGAGATAGCGAAAGAGTGGTAAAGAGAAGGGAAGGTTTATAACTTGTCACACAAATACAACTTTCAAGAAATATGTACTTGTAGAATAGCGTTATACTGTGCAAAGAGACGAAGATGAATGTTAACTCAAGACTGTTGATGAGACATTCACAGAGTGCTTTAAGCAACATTTTTTGGATTCCGAGAGTAAAACTCTAATCCAGTCAGGTGGAGACAATTTTTCTTCCTTTCTGCTTCAATGGAACTTGATATTGTTAAATTAGAGAATTGCTCAGCTGCCATCAGAGCCACCAGGTTCCTAAGTAACTCCAAAAGTTGCTTAGAGAACTGTCATAGCTGAAGCATAGCAGCAACCGCTACATGAGACAAAGAAAAGTGTGTGTTTCATTTTATGGTATCAACTGTGCCGGTTCCTATGTAGAAAGGCAATTGAATGAAATAGTTCTGTGATGTACTCTGGCTTTCTGGATCGCATTGCATTGACTGCTATCCTACTCTTCACTCAACAATTTTAATTGTCAGGGGATGTATAGGATCCAGAATCCTGAATGATCTATTTTGATAGTTCTCTATTTTTGCCCCATACTACCACTTCTTTTTTGGTTTTTTGTGTGTAATTTTTAATTAAAATATGAAATCATTACTGGCACTTAACTGTAACCTACAGCAAAATAGGTTAAGAGAAGGATTAATGTGATCTTGATTAATTGTATTATTTTAGTAACATTAAACTTTCTTCTATATTTAATTGAGACTTTTATATACTTAAGGAAACTTAAATGTATTAAAGGTATATCATTTTTATAATGGAAATGAAGTACCTTCTTTTCATTTATAATGGACTACTCTTGATTGCTTTTTTTGATGATCTCATCTGGGGGAATCAAAATGTAATTTTATGGAACCCCTATCTTATTTTTTTTCAGATGGAAATGTACATGCATTTACATGTATGTGTAAACTTCCATGAAATTATTCATGCAATAGTATTTGTAGAATGACTATCTAGTAGGCATATAACCAATAAACAGATCAAAGCTTCTTGGATTAGAATTAATACTCTCTGTTTGGGGTTTTTTTGGGGGGGGCAGAATTAGAAGTATAGAATCATTTACCCATTTTGACAGAAATTCAGCTCTTAAAAATACACTGTTCCAAAATCATATGAGTGCAATTAAATAGCATGCATAGAGAGCTATGTCATTTAATTTTAATATTAAGAAACCAGGGTCTGAGATAAGAAGCACAATTGGTTAACAAATGGTATTAATAAAGTAAAAATTTTATTTCTATATTAGCTTGAACTAGTGGTTTTAATTGAGGGGGAGTTTGTCTTGAAAGAAATATTTGGCAATCTAAAGACCATTTTGATTGTTATAATTGATGAGTAAGGTATTTAGTGCTGTTGGTAGCTAGTGAGTAAAGGTAAGGAATGCTGTGTAACATATTCACTACTCATATATGCAGTAGACAATACAGCTGCCCAAAATGTCAGTCGTGCCAAGGTTTAATACCGTGACTAAGTCCTTGCTCTGTAGACATAATCCTCATTCCTTCACTACAATTACTCTTTTCACAAATATATACCATAAATTGCTCTAGAGTCACAAGATTCCAGTGAAGTCATCTCCATCTAAATTCTTTGATGTAAGTAAAGGAGTAAGGGTGAAAGAAGCAATGTTAGAAAATCTGGCATTTATATTATACTCCACTATGTACCAGATACTCTATTTGGGTCTTTGCGCATATTGTTTAATTTAATCTTCACAACATCCTGTGAGGTGAGTCATGTTTAGAGATTTTCCAAATGAGTCTCAGAGAAGAAAGAATAACTTTCCAAGACCATATTGTTTATAGGCAGAAATACAATCTATATCACCACAGTGCATGTTCTTTCCATAACCCTGGAACACCCATGCAGAATGTGTAATATCGATAAGGAAGGTAGGGCACAATATTCTCATTACTACATGGGATATATCATAAAACACTGAAAAAAACACTTGCAAAAACAGATTCAAGAACTTATCAAATTATTTAATGTCTTTGACCAAAAATATAGGCTGAAAATCTTGCCTTTATAAGAGAAATTTATTGTTCAGTGAAAGTGAAGGTCATTCAAAGCACAATATGCTTCATCACACTAGACTTGAGCAAATCAGATGATCTGTATAGGTATTTATAGTCTTAGGGGCATCTTGTATTGCAAAGTTTCCTTATTGCTTCCGTTTCCATTAGCTATATTCTAAATTGATATTTTATACATAAGCAAATATTCAGCAATTGAAAAACCACAGAGGGAAAGGCACACAGAGAAAACGTACATGTGTCCAGGAGTGTGCTTTTAGGACACTTCAGTATGAAGGTAGGGCTGTGTTAGACATGGATTGGTGAAAAAAGAATGGACTCTACAATGTTCTTGAAATTAAGTTCATTATATGACTGGTTTAAGACATCCACTATCTTGGCAGTTGGCAAGCAAAAGGTGTCTAGTTAATACCTCTGCTTCAATATATCTAGATCACCAGAATTTAACACATATATAAACTAGAGTTAGTATGCAGGTCTCCAAGTAACACTTTTGAATTTTCACTAATGCTGTTGTTAGGGGCCATCAAGTTGGTTCCAATTCATAGTGAGGCTATGTAAAACAGAACCACCTTCACAATTGTTATGTTTGCGCCAGTTGTTGCAGCTACCCTTGTCAATCCACCTCGTGGAGGGTCTCTCTCTTTTTCAATGATATATGTACTCTTATGCACACACAAGATGATATATAAGGGGAATTCGAAATGTTCAAGGGAAAATTTTGTTATCTTTTAATTCCATTTCTCTGTGAACTTTTGGAAGCCCCTTAATACGTGTCATATTAAAAGGTAAAGTGAATTTTCAAATATTTCAATGTCTAGGTAGTTTTGAAAATAAAATTGCAAACAAGTGCAAATTTTCTTACACAGAGGCCATAAAATGCACCCAATACAATTACATAATTCTTGCTGTTGGTTTATGCTATCTCACAGATGTAGGTGAACGTGTGTGTGTAAAACAAGCTCTGTCAGCTATATTCTAAATTGATATTTTGTATTTGGGGCTTGACACATTCATTTTGTATTTATAATAATACAATAATATTCATGTTAATAATACCACTCAACTGTTTTAATATCAGATTTTTTTGTATTGCTCTGCCTTGGAGACTCTGTAGAACCCTTGTGTAAAGCCCAAAATTCATTTACAATGAGTCCTTTGCTGACAAAATAAAATAAAAATCTTAGCAAGTTTTGTATAAACTGTACCAAATCATATCCCTATGTTTACAACATATGGTTTAGTTTCAATGTATATTAAACTCTGTTCTTATGACAAATATTTCATTAAATTCCTTTGCCAGTCTTTGTGTAGGATTATGGCTTGTTCACAAACCATCTGTGAGCTGACAAATGGGATACTTAATAACGCTTGGGTACTTCAAGGACTCCACCTGTACCCCTCACACTATTGCCTCTTGTCAGCAAACAGAGAGATTCTGCTATAGCCATGGGTTTGGTGTCCATTCCCTGGCTTTAATTTTCTTAAACAAATTGTATACCTCACAAAATATAATTAAGAAATGTTTAAATTAGAGGCTACTTGGACAAAAAATAATCACGATTGAGGGAAGAGCTGTGTGTCCAATAGAGCATTATTTCTGCCCTCTATAGTTGGGCTACTAACAGCATGATCAGCATTTTAAAGGCACCAGCCCCTCCTTGGGAGACAGAGGCTTTCTATTCCCAGAAAGACTCGCAGTCTCTGAAACACAAAGGCAGTTTTAGTCTCTCCTATAGAATTGCTAGGAGTTGGAATAAACCAAATGACAGTGAGTGAGTGTAAGCGATTGTCCCAATGAACTAAAAGAGTTCCATATTTGTGCCCATTTCAAAGAAAATATTCCAACAGAGTGTGGAAATTATTAATTAATATCATGAATATCATATACAAGGAAAATTTCATTGAAGAGCATTTAAAAATGGGTATAGCAATACCTCAACAGAAAACTCCCGGTCATTCAAGCTAGTTTCTCAAGCAGACATGGAGCAAGGGGTAACATTGCTATTATCAGTTGGATCTTCAATCAAAGCAGAAAGTATTAGAAAAATGTTTACCTGTGTTTTGCTAACATCGCAATGACACTCAACCGCGTGAATCATAACAGATTATAAATTGTATTACAAAGAAAGGGAACTCCAGAACAGCTTATTGTGTTCCTGCAGATCAGGTACTTAAACCAAGAAGAAACCATCGGAACAAAACAAGATGATACTGCATGCTTTTAAATCAGAAAATTTTGATGTCAGGGTTATATCTTTCACCATACTTATTCAATCGGTATTTTTAACAAGTAATCCAAGAAGGTGGACTACATGAAGGAGAGCAAAGAAGCAGGTCAGAGGAAGACGCCTTCACAACCTGAACTACGTCGATGGCACGGCATTGCTGGCCAAAATGAAGAGGACACATAGCATTTGCTGATGACAATGAAAGAATACCGCCATGGTTTACACCTAAACATCAAGTAACCCTTCACAACTAGATCAAAAAGCAACAATGGAGAACATATTGAGGTCATTGTGGATTTCATTTTATTTGCATCGATAATCGATGCTGATGG
Organism: Echinops telfairi; assembly: GCF_000313985.2. Taxonomy (NCBI): domain Eukaryota; kingdom Metazoa; phylum Chordata; class Mammalia; order Afrosoricida; family Tenrecidae; genus Echinops; species Echinops telfairi. The sequence continues at coordinate 9,313,804 of NW_022103942.1, forward strand.
AAGCAACAAGCAATAATCAAATGATGTATTTCATTGGACAAGTGTGTTGCGAAATACTTATTTACATTATTAAAAAGCACAGATGTCACTTTGATGACTAAGGTGCAGAAGTTCCAAGCATATTTTATTTTCCTTGTGGGTATAAAAATCAAGGCTTGTGGAGGTTAAGGAAATTTGCTGAAGGTGACACTGATAGTGTTTTACTTATGTGCCAATGTAGAACGGTTTTCTCTTTTTAAAATTTGAGTTGTTGTTTCTGGTTTTTTTTGACTTTTCACTCAAATTAGCATGTGTCTTCCCTTTAGTTAGTGGTTTGACCTCTCTTACTCTCCCAACCCTGGTAATTGTCAAATCATGTTTCCGTTAGTATGAAATCGTTTTCTTATAATATTTGTCCATTTTAATTGACTTATTTCACTCAGCATAATGACCTCCAGGTTCATCCTTGATATGAAGTGGTTTACAGGCTTATCATCATTCTTTAATCTAGACTAGTAATCCATTGTGAATATGTAACAAATGTTATAAAATGTTATAAAAACATATAACAAATGGTAGAAATTTCATTGTTGGACATTTAGGTTGTTTCCATCTTTGGTTGCTTCCATCATTGTTGTGATGACACGGTGTGCATATATTTGTTTGTACCATGCCTCTTATTTCTTTGTGATATAGACCAAGTAGAGAGATTGCTGAGTCATATGGCATTTCTATCACCAAATTTGTGAGGAATTTCCATGCTGTTTTTCTTAGTGACTGTACTATTTTGCAGTCCCTTCAGTAGTGTATGAGGGTCCCAATCCCTCCACACTCTTGTCTGCAACTGTTGGTTTCTGCATTCTTTTGAGCTTTGTCTCAATATTGGAGTGACATGGTATCCCACTGTCATTTAGATTTGCATCTCTTGAATGATAATGATTGAAAGCATTTCAGCATGGCTGTTGACCACCTGGATGTCTTCTTAGGAAAATCTACTCAAGTCTTCTGCCTATTTTAATTGCATTGTCTGATTGTTGCTAAGGTGCTGAAGTTTTCTATACAGTTAGAAATTAGTCTCTTGTCTGATATGTTGCTGACTAATTTTTTCCCCAATCTGTGGGCCCTTATTTTACACCATGCCAGGATATTTTCAGTCACTATCATATGTATTGATGATGCAGTGGGTTAAGGGTGGGCTGCTGACCACTATTTCAGCAGTTCACGCCCTTCAACCACTTCTCAGGGGAATGATAATGTGTCTGCTCAGATAAAAATTTACAGTCTCAGAAGCCTTATGGGGATGTTCTACACTGTCCTATAGGGTTTCTGTAAGCCAGAATCAGCTCCAGGAAATGTATGTTAGTTGAGTAAATATGCCTACGAAAACTGGACAATGAATAAGGGAGACCAAAGGTACATTTATGGTTTTGAATTATGGTGCTTATGAAGAGAATTAAATATGCCATAGAGCAATATACCATAGAGTAATTTCTTTGGAAAGAAATCCCATTGGATTGATCCTTAGAAGTGAAGAGGGATGGTGAGACTGATTCAAGTTCTTTAGACTTGTCATTCAAACTCAAACTCACTGTTGTTGAATCCATCTCAACTCCGAGTGACCCTATACTACAGAGAGGAACTGCCCCTGTGCACTTCCAAGACTTAACTCTTGACAAAAGTAGAATGCCTCATCTTTCTCCAGCTGAGTGGCTGGTAGTTTCAAACTGCTTATCCTGTGGTTAGCAGCCCAATGCATAACCCACTAGGCCACCATGACTTCTATGGGAAATGTCATTAGAAGGGTTCAATCCCTGGAAGAAGATGCTTGATAAAGTAGAATGTTGGAGCAAAGAGGAAGATCCTCAATGAGAGCTTGCAACAATGGTCTTAACTATAGCAATAATTATGTGGATAGTACAGAACTGGGCCCTGTTTTATTCTGTTATACTTAATGTCACTATGAGTCAGAACTTACTGGACATCATCTGCAAACAACCACCCACATGGTTTCAGAGTAATAAAAGCAATGTTTGATGGTGGCTTTTTTTTTTCTTACAGAGCAACATTTACAAAGACAATTTTAGAATAATTGGCAATGTATTATGACTAGATAATTTTAGACTGGAGATTCTTAAATCTAGAATTCTAATCTCTAGAGTGCTTTTTAGCAAACATGCCCTAGGAGCCAAATCACACTTTGACATGAAATGATAGGAAGGCAAAACAACAACAAAAACAGTAATCCCCATATCATGATGGCATTCTGGCTTTTCAAATGACTTTTTCATCTAGCTCTGAATTCGTGCCATGATAAATGAAAAATATAAACAGCGTTGAAATTGGAATATAAGGGATTGTGTGAAAACTGTTGTTCGTAGTTTAGAGGTAATCTAATCGAGAGCCAGGTAGAGGAAAGACAACTCATTATCACTGAGATACTCTAAAGAAAAACACACACACACACACACACACACACACACAAATCAGATATTTGGGCTCAATTTTAAACACAGAGATAAAACGATGCCAATTTTTAACATGTGGTATTTTATTGTCCTGAGAAACACTGCACAGAATACTTTCTTTATAGCCATAAGGGTGGTCATTTATAAGGTGAAAATATTGAGCCCATTAGGCTCTTGTTTAAGTCCTTTACGGTCTCACTCTACAGTGGCATCCAGTTTTACAGTTTTAATCTATCATATGCAGTGGGGTTTCAAGAAGGTCATGGGAAAATTCCATTTTATTTTTATTCCATTTCTTCACACACTGTTTGAAGCTCCATCATAGATTGGTGACTTCAATTTGAAACACAATCTACCTATTTAAAATGTATTGAAATAAGAGTTTATTAAAAGTAGACTTTAGAACCTCACTATGCTTCATGTTGACCTCTAAAACCTAGGCAAGGTTTAGCAAAGAAAATATAGGGGGGAAATGGCTCATTCAAAATATTTAAAAGATGAAAAAATTATGATCTCAAAATATACTGATGCAAAATGAACAAATGTCTTTGCATTTTGTATTAATGTCATCTCCTCCTACTTTCCAGGGCGTCTCTATTGCTCTCAAGGGATCCATCTTTAAGTAAGGTTACACTGTGTCTGCAGAGTAATCTACAGCGGGCTGACAGCCTATTGAGAAAATCATGCTTAGTGAATATTTATGAAAAATCTGATTATTTAAAATGTATTGACTTTCAACTCTTTTTATAATCCAAAAAATGCAGCCTGTGTATATGCATTTGGGTGGTATGGGCATAGAAACATCTTTGTATATTATGGCATTTAACTTAGAGACAGAAACAGAAAGTTCCATCTTTATTAACAATATTACAGATGATTTCTGAACCTAATCAGCTGTGTTTGTGTGCAATGGAAATTGTCAGTCAAATGACTAGAATTTTCACAAGCTATGGGCTTGACAAGTTAATTATAAAGATGGTGATATTAGTAACTCATGACTTTTCCATTTAAAATACAAGTATTAAACAAAAGTAGGCAGTATATAATATTTTTAATAACAGACAATAAATAAATACTAATGATAGCCAAAACAAGTGAACAGTTACGTGATGTACCCTACAAAAAATTAGATCTATAGGCTGAATTTTTAATCCTGGTTTTTAATTCTAATGCTCTGTATTCAAGAACTAGCTCGAGTAAAAGCAGGCAAAAACAGAATACAAAATGTCTAAAAGAATAGCACATGTGCAGACTACATGGCTAATGAAGAAAATTGTGAGTGAAAAGTACTTTAACATAAGGATTCAAATGGTCCTTTCAAAAGTAGCCTAACACATAAGCATATATGACCATGACAATAACTTGAGTTGCTCATGTTTCCATAAACATATTTGAATATAGGCACTTTACAGTGTCCTTTGTCTAAATGAGACTATTATCCAAAGTCTGAATTCTTACAGATCAAATTCATATCAAAAGAAATAAAGGTGTTTAAAGAAGCTAGTCTGTGATCCCTCTGGCTACATAATCTTGTGACAGAGTACAGCAATTCCAGCAAGCATCCAAGCAGCTGCAGAGAGCCCCAATCTGCCTAATGGTCTGTCAGCTCCCAATGCTGCAAAGCTCTCGCGCACTTTGGCACGCAGGTTTAGCAATGCCCATTCAGGCTCGCTTGCAAGGCCAGTGGGCATGGAGTCTACATTATGTGAGCAAAGGGAAATAAAATAAAAAAAGGCAGAGAAGGATATGTACCCTATTTAAAAAGAAGATGATGCACAGCGGTACAGATGGGAATTGGAAACGCAGGGAATCTAGGACAGATGAACCTCTCAGGACCAGGGGTGACAGTGGCGATACCAGGA